>NW_024732683.1:0-30698 GCF_018991925.1 Homarus americanus
TTCCGGAACTACGTTGTAAGATTTGTTAATGATAAAATAGTTTGCGTCTCCTTCGTCGTTGATATCGTGTGTTTTCAACTCACTGTCGACACAACCACCATCATTTAACACGTAGCTATACTTCCTCTGAAAGAATAAAATCCGCCACCTGTTTGTATGTATATAAAGTAGTTAGGTCACTACAAGGTTTTTTAACGCCTTTGAACAAAAACCTCAAGTGTCGCAAGAACTATATTTGTTAGGTATTTAGAGTAAATTATTCTGTAAAGGAAAGTATTAGAAGTTTTTTTTTACAATATTATTTATAATTTACGTCTTGTCAGGTTCCATGAACACCTTCGTCAATTGTCACATCGAGCACCTAACTGGTTATGATAAGCTCACTAAATTAAATCGTACGCCAATTTTTCTTTCAATGTTAATGCAATAAAGAGTAAAGTGTAACAATATTATTAATAATTTGATGCTCACAAATTACAAATACAAGCATGACCCTGAATCACCAGGAGGCAGAGATGGGACCTTATCACATTTTATCAAGCGTTCGAACGTCAATTGTCAATTTAATTATGAATCACTGTTACTTCATATGTATTTTAAAATTTTTCCTACATTTACTTTATTAACGTTAAGTATCTCTTCAAGCATTTTGTGTATAAACCAGTTGGATGAAAATATAAAAATATCACTAATGCTTCGGTTTGTATTGATGTTATCATCGTTCCAGAACACTGACACACAAAGTAACTTTAATTTTCATACATATAATGGTGCACTCTAGTCACAGATCCTTGCTGACCTAAGGTTCATTTTACGCTACTGCCACACTACGCCTGGTGTTATGTTAAAGGAATGACTCTCGCTTCACATGCATAATAACAGGAAAGTCTCAAGCAATGCCAGTTCCAATAATGGCGAAAAGACAATAACGAATATGTTTCAATGTGAATTATTGTATTATGAACCTAAAGATAATTGGTGATTATATACATAAAGACTTTTAATTAAAGGCCTTGAAAGCAACGGCGCCTGGCCATGGTCGTATATATCACTCAACACTCGACCACTTTATCAACTCACTCAGCCCATGACGAAGCAACATCAGGAAACAGGACCATTCACACGGCAGTTTTGGCTCGACACTTTGTAATATCCACTAACGGAGAGCGCTGCTGCCTCTCCTTGCTAGTCTGCTAGTTGGCTGGCTGAGGGGCTCTTGCTAGATTACTGACTGCCTCCTATTTGCTTGCCCTGCTTTCTTGATCCTGTTAATTGGTTGCCGCGGTGGACGTGATCCTGCTAGTCGGCGGCTGTACTTGCTAGTTCCTGCTAACTAACTGTTATGTCTGTTAAACCAATAATTAGTTATGAGCAACGTGCAAACTCATCCTCTAATGGGTTATACTGCACTACTTTATATTATTATAACTTACTGTATAAATCAGATTATATCATTCTGATCTAGACTAAATATAGCCTCTCTTAGGTAGGGTATATTGGGGTGCCGTGGCTGAGTGGATGCAGTTTTTTTTTCCTGTCTTAAGGGTCACTTGTTTGAGTCCGGGATATCCTCAGACCACCCAGCTGTGATAACTTATTGATTTGTTTATACACAAAGTTGTGATTAGAGATACAAGCTGCAACTCAGCCCTCTACTCCATCGAATACACAGAATCTTTTAAAAACGAAATTTAATGAAGATTTTCTCCCTCTGACCTATCTCTTATGTGTCGTTTTCATGGTAAATAAAACCGGATTATATACCAACGATTTATCTCATATGTTTTCTTTTCAAGCAAAATATAATGAAAGTTGTGGCTTTAATCCTCGAGGCCATGGAGGTGTCACGTGTGGCAGTGTGAGTGTTCATGATCTAGTGAGGGTCATTTCGTTTAGCTCCTTCCATTTAGTCGCAAAGTTGAAAGTTCAATATAAGTGATATTTAAAGAGGAGACCAAGAGTGGGAATGTTTTAATTGTCTTTGTATTGTTGGCACTGGAGACTCGCGCTTTTCATAAATCCCTTTTATTGTTCACTAAATAATTTTTTGTTTATGTAAAATTCTGAAATTTAATGGATCATGAAGGTTGAATTTGTAATATACTATTGTGCAATGTATATATATAAATGGCACTTCAAATGGTACGCCATAATATTAATCTCTCAAAAGACTACACCATCATTAATAGTATTTTTGTTTTGTTTTAACATTGGGGATACTTATTAATATCCTAAAGTATATTTCACTGTTTGGTTGTTGTTCCGGTGGAGTCAGGTATAAGCAGTATTTGTTAGGTTACGTTAGGATATATTACATATTTTGGGGGGAAATGTTTGCACCTGATCAGTCTTACAATACATTTGACTTGCTCAGGCTGCCAATAGTAAGGGATCAGAACTACCACCTCTCTCGTGTTACGGCATTACGGTTACTAAAAATTAACCCGAATATACTGACTGCTATTCGAATTTCACGAATCTATTTGCCGTGTTATTTAAAAGTAACCCGGTGTTCGGGATTATTCTTTGGCCTTACCTCCCTGAATGTTTAAAAAAATGGCCGTATGTCACATATCTAAATCTTTGGCCTCAGTAACAACATAAAGTTACTTCCTGTCCACTGGGAGCGAGCAACCATATACTGTATTACACAACATGACAACATTTACTTCAAGTGGAAAGACATAGCAAATAATTTCCAACCTTTCCCTCTATCTTACTCTTTCCTTCTTTCTCTACACACACTCTCCTCCACTCAACAGACTGATAATAAAAACGCCTTTCCTTCTTGCTTTCTTTCTTTCTCTTCGTGGTTTTTGAAGAACGGTTTCTTTCCCTCTCTCACAACGTCCACTCCTTACTTTACGATCAAAACACTCTAACATTCAGGAAGCCTTTCACTCCACCTCCTCCCCCTCTCTCTCTCTACAGTATATATATCTTGCATTATCAACAGGCAGGCGTTCAACCTGCACATTGCCTGGGATTTCCTTGTGTGAAAAATAAGTGTCATCTCGAGTCTCCTTTACACCCACACTCTCAGCTTGCTACATCCATCAATGGCTGAGTTAAATCTTCAGTCAGGCGGCCTCAGCCTCTCATCCCCGCACCGCACCAATCACCTTCCCTGGCCTTTCAGCAAAAATTCTTTCTTGACTTCGCGTGAATAGTGATAAGAAGATACGAAATATTGTTAAGAAACACAGAGATAAATAGTTTTTATAACACATCAAATACTAATTTGGTTTTCTGGAAAGTTTTCAAAGTATTTTCCTCTAGATATTTTTATTTGCTTTCCTTTTCTAAGTAAGAATATGTGCTAGATTTCGAAATAATTATCCAGGGAATTATCGAGGTAATGTGTCCATAATTCTTAAGCGAGGTTGGTAACATATTGCAGTGATACAACGATAAGAATTGATATCGTTAATGTGTATGTATTTACAAATCCTCTTTTAGGTATACATAGAACAACTTTACATATATCGAAAGGAAGACTAGAAAGTGAAGAATATATATATATATATATATATATATATATATATATATATATATATATATATATATATATATATATATATATATATATATATATATAAGGAAAACACACATACAAATGTGACAGCACAAAGTCCAGAGCTGCCTGTATCACTCTGACCTTACTCTCCTTGAATTACTCAGAAGTTCTAAAACAGACCTGCATGTTTACCCGTTAATATTTCAATAACTAAGCGCTGTCCAGAGTATCAAAAAGTCTTTTCATTTTGCAACGATTTATATGACCCTGACACAGTGATAGTTTACTATTTGTTTTTGTTTTTTGGGTAAATGTTCAAGGAATAAATATATTGAACACTTTTTTCTTCTACGTGTGTCTGTGAGTGTGTGTGTGTGTGTGTGTGTGTGTGGACACTCGCAGTAATGTATACTCAGGGAAGTCTTGCCTTTAAAGAAGTGTTTCAGGTACTTTAGTTACCAGGATGATCCAAACTATTAAGCACCGGGCTAAGTATTCAGTGTGCTGCATCCGCACTGCTCCTAGCGAGCAAATAGGCCTCTGGGACACACTTTCACTGTTATAGGCGGTGAATGGTCAAATGAGCTGGTCCTAATAGACTCCAACTTAACATAACCATTAGTGTTGAGTCCACTCGTGGTGGGGCCCGGGCCTAATGGTCAGATCATATTAGGTTAAGATAGTCCCATTAGGGCTGAGACCCGATGACCTGCATCATGGACTCAGAGAGAGTACATATCCATGTTCCACTTCCTTCATAATTTCACAAGTCTCACGCGGGGATGTCAGGCCACAGAATATTCAAGATGGGTAATTTTTAAACATATACATGACGTTAGGTGTTATGTTCTTCTTAGTTTGAATGACGTTTGTTAAAAGAACAGAAACATTGCGGACAATTTGGGGCACAGGCAAAGACTGAGGCACAACTTATATATATATATATATATATATATATATATATATATATATATATATATATATATATATATATATATATATATATATATATATATATATATATATATAATTTATATATATAAAATAAATTATATATATAATATATATATATATATATATATATATATATATATATATATATATATAATTTATATATATAAATAATATATATATATATATATACATATATATATATATAAATTATATAAAATATATATATATATATATATATATATATATATATATATATATATATATATATATATATATATATATATACATATATATATACATATATATATATATATACATATATATATTGTTCCGACACTATAAACCCTTAAGGAATCCTTAAAAAAACAATGCTAATATTCTTTGCTTTTAATCTTTGTAATGTTTCACTGAAACGAAAAGAGGAGTAGCAATATAAAACTTGCGGTAACACTAATAACAGTTGAGTCGCGAGATAGGTCTTACAAACTTCCAGCACAAGGCAAGTGACGCCACTTCTCCTCGTGGTGGAAATCCTTTGACTCTGTCGTCTCTGAATTGCCCCTCGACAATCTTGTCTTTCTCCACCGCCCGTGAAATTCAATCTCGAGTCGGTCGGAGAACCAGAAATGTGGCTGCAACGTGGGGTCAAAGACTTCAATTATTGGCAAAGGCTAGTTGAGTTCTGCCTCGGCTCCCTCAAGAAGAACTAAGGGCGTCTGTAGTGTCATCTTGTGGTGAGAAGCATTGAAGGAAGCGACCAAGTCACTGAGCGATGGTATCAAGGGCAACCTAACCTCCTCAACCTTAAGAGGATGTTTTGCTCCCACACTATGACGAGACTCCTCAGTCCCGTATGACGACTCTACCTCAGTCCCGTATGACGACTCTACCTCAGTCCCGTATGACGACTCTACCTCAGTCCCACATGACAACTCTACTTCAATCCCACATTACAACTCTACCTGTCTGTTTCTTATGGTTGGTTGTGAAGTATATCCTTGAAAACGCTTTTGAAAGTTCATGTTGATATCAGCTTGTAAAGTTTGACCTACTTGAATACACGTTTCGGTATGTGTACAGTGAAGTGTTTGGTTGGTCTTATTAGTTTCTGTTTAATACTAAAAGATCACTCGAACTTGATGAGGATTAAATTTAAATCCATAGGCAATATTTTATTATTTTTTTGAGAATAGTTAATTTGTAGGAATCTAAGTCGTTTATTAATGTTCAGTAAATAATAAGACGCAAGGAAAATAATTACAATCAGTAATGAATATGAGAAATCAGCCATACATCTCACAAAATGTATATACATATGTGAGGACATTTGGTAATAACAAGAGATGGTATGGAAACTCTTAATTTGTCATGGTTGTTGGTGTTCCCCTCAACCTTATCGGTGACGTGTGATCTCGTCTGGTAGAAGCGAGTGACTTCTGTCCTCATAAAATTTAGAGTACGTTTTTTCGAGCTTGTACTCCTCACCCCGTTAGGGATATTAGAATTAGGAGAGTTCAGACAATTTCAGATAGATTGGCAAAACAGATAAGTATAAAGATTCATTTACGCGATGTAAGAATTTTATATAAGATAATCAGCCCATGCTTTCAAATATATATATTTTTTTATCTGTAAAGGCCAATAAACTATCATGATCGCTTCCCTCACATGGAAAGAATCAATTTAGTTTTGATTCTTGACAAAACAAAGACTTTTCTAGACTAATGTGTATCCTCACAAAACACGAAACTATACAGTATATGGTAAAATAAATAATATATTCATACGTCTCTCTTGATTCAATATATAAATTCAACCAGTAGTCCTGTAAACTCCGGTAAATTCTTTTCCTTAATTTCCTCTCAGACATCAGTACTGGAATTGTTCCTCGCCAACAGGTTCAACCTTTACAGCTAAACACAGTTGCTACAGTTTCCGGAAAAAATATAGTATAAATTTTATTTCGCATTAAACACATTTTCTCTAAAGTTTTTTCCCTATGTCTGCTTAGTAGACTTCAATTTGGGCACTTTTAGTCTTAACCATACTCAATTTCCTGCCACGTATTGGCAAACATGGAACTGGTAACACGCTGCAGCTCTTAGAAGTTTCTCTCGTAGCTGGTTAACATTTTCCACCTTCCCTTTGTACACAATGTCCTTAATAAAACACACAAAAGAAATAATCAGGGGAAGTTAAAAAAAGGTGCTGCAAAATGTTAACTCGTGTTTGTGAACATTTTGAGTGTTTCAATAAGTATTTTGGCAAAGGAGATATAATTGTTTGTTTTGTTGACCTTTAGGGCACCTCGCTCGGTGCCTACAAACAGAGCTACGACCCCACTATACTCTACTTCATTCTTCATCCATAACAAACATCTGTTCCTCAAAGCTTCTTAGCAACATCCAGTAACTTCCATCTCCTGTCGTTCGTAAGATTACTTGAAGGCCAATGGGGGTCAATCATAATAGTCCTCATTTCTAATAGGTCCTATTTCTAATGGCGTTTAACCTTAATGACTAGATTGGGAGGTGCATAATGACTAAGGACTATTTGACCCGTCACCATATGAGGGAGCATTAGACTATTCCACCCAGGCTCATATTTGACTTAATTAGTGGTGCAACATGAGTGGTGGTCCCTTACAGCCAGCCTGATTACCAGGCCACTGTAGACATGATTACTGGACCTATGTAATTACGAGGCCCTGATTGATACGTACTAATTTACTTGACTGATCTTAGGCCAAATTAAGTCGTCTGTGAGTGATAAGTTGCCTTCTTGGTCTTGTAATGTAACTATTATTTATTTGTTCAGGTACAAGATTCACTCCTTTACTCTGGCTTAGATTATTCAGATTTATTTGCCAATATTCTCACTTGTTTCTCCTATCATTCGGACGGTTACCTAAACAGGAAAATGACGTTAATAAACACTAAAGTTAAATATTGTCGTGAAACTTTCGTTATCAAGATAAATAACCAACCAATTTATGTAACGTATCATACCATAGCCACATTGCTGACGTCATATAGGTTAATTACCTAAGTCAACCTGGGACACGTGGCACCAAACTTACCTGGCTGACGGCGTGAGTTGGTAAACGAAGTATATTTGGCTATGAGCATCTAAGTGGTTAATTATTTGATTTTATGTCTAGTTATTTCGTTAAAAAGTTATTTTCCAACATTAAGTAATATATTTTTTTTAATATCATATCAGCTATACCTGTTTACTCTTATTTTTTATATGTATCAAGCTATTCTCTCTCTCTCTCTCTCTCTCTCTCTCTCTCTCTCTCTCTCTCTCTCTCTCTCTCTCTCACACCTCTCACCTCACGTACCTCTCTTATTCCCCTCTCCCTCACCTCTCTTTCTTCTCTTTACCACCTCTCATCCTCCTCTCCCTCACCTCTCACCCTCCTCTCCCTCACCTCTCACCCTTCTCTCCCTCACCTCTCACCTCTTTCACCTCTCTCACCCTCCTCTCCTCTCTTTATCACCTCTCACTCTCCTCTCCCTCACCTCTCATCCTCCTCTCACCAACTCTCCCTCACCTCTCACCCTTCTCTCCCTCACCTCTCACCTCTCTTATCCTCCTCTCTCTCTCACCTCTTACCTCTCTCACCTCTTTCACCTCTCTCACCCTCCTCTCTCACCCCTCTCTCCTCTCTGTATCACCTCTCACTCTCCTCTCCCTCACCTCTCATCCTCCTCTCACCCCCTCTCCCTCACCTCTCACCCTCTCTCCATCATATTCTCTTCCAACTCTTCACACCCACGTCACTCTACTCCCCTTCAGTGATTAATTTCCCCTTTTCTGTCTTTCCCTCTTCTCTTCCCTCCCTTCCCCCTTTCTCTTTTCATCATTTATCATCTTCTTTCCCTTCCATCCTCTCGTTTACCCTCTCCTTACCCTTTTAAATCTTCTTCTTCCCCTCCGTGATCATTTATTTTTTCTTAATTAATCTTATTTTTCTCATCTATAGCTTTTCTTGTGTTGTCTTTTTCCTTCTTCTTTTTCTCGTTTTTTTTCGCCTCTTCGTTTCAACATTCTTCTCTTTTATCATCATTTCTCCTCTTATTTTTCTCCTCCACCATTACTCGTTAACCACATTCCTCTCCTCCCCTTCAAATAATTCTTCTTCTTCTTCTTCTTCCCATCGTTTTCTTCTCCATCCGTTCAATTAGCAACACTTGTCTTAATCTTCCCTCTTTCCTCCTACTCCTCCCCCCCCCAACCCTCTCTGGACGCCCTCCCCCCATCCCCTCCCCCTTTCCTTCCCCGGGTCAGGGCATAATAAGTTAGTTTTATAGCCCCGGGAGGCGTGGCAGTGATTACTTCAGTGAATAAGGAAGCGTGATAAATACTTGCCTGAAGGAGAGATATTGTGTCTCTACTCTGAATACGTATTTCTCTCCTCCCCTCCCCCCCTCCCCTCCCCGCTAGTGGTACAGGGAACAGGCGAAGGGTAGTGATTATTGGGGTTTTTTATGCGCTAAAGTAATTTTCTTTTATGGGGAACATTTTTTTCCTTTTGTTCCTTTTAGATTGTAAATATATGAGGTGTTAGGTTAAGTAATGTCCCTAGAAGACGATTTTTTTTCCTTCGTCGTTTTTCTTTTGGGCGATAAATTCAGTTTGCCCATATTTCATTAGGGTGAAAGAATGTTACTTCATTTGGGCCACAAGATACTGGTAATTAAGTGAAAGGTGATCCTTCATTTGGGCGACAACGGTAGAGTTGGTTATAAATGGTTACAGGAAGTTTGGCAATATATTTCAGGTAAAGTAAGATGGAGGCAGGAGGGTTGGCTCTGTTTGTCTGGTATTTGTGAAGAGTTTTATAATAAAGATAGTAGTACCTGGTGACTTGTGCTGGACCTCCTGTGTGAGATATACACACCAAATACTACTGGGGGGTGACCTGTGATTGATCTACCTGGTGACAGTGATGGTTGCTCGAACACACACACACACACACACACACACACACGTGGGTTGTGGTGTGTGTGTGTGTGTGTGTTTCATGGCGGGGAGGCCATAGGCATCTGTTGTTTACCACCACCCACCACTGGGGATAAATGTTTTGTACACTATCTATTGATGATACAAAAATATCGATGGATACGAGTAAACTTTAAACGCAATTGTTTGAGGTCCTTAAAGTAATTGTAGATTAACAGCCATTATTACATTATTTATTCTTTACACCAGAGATCACAAACATGAGGGTGCGTTCAGCTAGGGGGTCGCACCTCTTACACCGTAGCACACCATGGCAGTGGCTTGTTGATTAACAGACTGTGTAGATGGAGGGACCACCGCGCTCCTTTCTGTCCCCTGCAACTGCCTATGAAAGTTACCAGTCAAACCAACCTTCCACAGAAGCAAGAGTAAAAAAGGGAACATAGCTTCTTCATTTGGATTGCCGTTCACATTACCTCTGAATAAATTCAGTTATTAATGAGTTTACCATTGACCATTTACCATTAATAATTGTTTCTTTGACATTTTAAAGAACTAAACTTATATCCAGCCAGGCACATTTATTTAATATCTGGTTCAGTCGCCTTCTTTGACTATCAGGGCTGGCAGCCTCTCCGGTATGGTTGTCACAAGGCCTCACACTATATAGCTTCGGCTTATGCTTGTGAAATTCCCACTGAGTTTGGCATGAGCCATGAGGTGGTGGGCAGTCCTCTCTTGTGCAATGTCCCATGTGTTGACCATTTGTGCCCAGACGTGTTCAATCACTTTCATGTCCGCTCCTTTGCTGGGTAATTCCAGGAGATGAAGGGTGCAGTCCCTCAAACCACCGTCAAACGATGCGGACAGTGTGGGTAGGACACCTGCCGTGAATAAACAGGATGAGCCCTGGTGGGAAAGGGATATCCCTCTGCCGAAAGGAAGACAAGAAACATTCTCCAAGCAGGTTGATGTATTTGCCTACCTTTAAGTGCCTCTCAGGGTGTAACACGCGACTCGCACAATGTAGCGACACCCAGCCCCGAACATTGCAAGTAACGTGACGGCAGAGACTCCTGGAAGATGTTGGAGTGGTCGTATCTGCAGGCGAAACATTGTAACCTTTAATATATTAGTAATTAAGGATGAAGCTGGTGAAAGTTTTAACCTTTAATATTTTGATAATAATTATAGATGAAGCTGGTGAAAGTTTTCTAAGTAAATGTGCAGATGATGCGTAAACCTTCAGCTTGTACCAAACCTCCAGTAAATGAGAATAGTCACCCACTACTTCACCTGTTAAAAAGAAGAAGAAAAAAGACGGAAACAATTAATGAAGGCATATTACATTATGTCTCTCCACTATCTCGTCCCCCAGTCAATTTCTGCTAACACGCTGGTTTTGACACCTAATCTTATCTCTTTACGGACTCCCCTGAGACCCTCGAGCAGTTGTAGCCAACCCCACCGTATGTGTCATCACCCTTCAGGGAACAATTATATACATCGACGTTTCACAGTGGATTACACACACACACACACACACACACACACACACACATATATATATATATATATATATATATATATATATATATATATATATATATATATATATATATATATATATATATATATATATATATATAAATATATATATATATATATATATATATATATATCCAACATGCTCGCTGAAAGTTACATTACACGCGACATAGACGATAGTAAGTGAGAATCACCCCTCGTGTCCTGTGATTTATACTCTTAATAATTTCCCAAACATTTGCTTTTCCAACAATGTATTCCCACAGTCATCATAACGCTGTCAGTTTTTGTTTATGTACCTACCGAAGAAACATAATAAAATGATCATCATTCATGGAACATAAACATTTTTATTCATTCACAAATTATAATCATTTGTTATGGTGCTTGTCTAATGTAGAGTCCTAATATCCGTCAAGGACTAAAGGTGTGAGAGACAGAACACATTTACACTGGTCCATGTGTCTTGTATATGGATGTTTGTATATACGTGGTGGAAGGGAGAGTATGTTTGTACTGGGGGGGTCGATGTGTATGTATATGTGCATGGGTGTGATATGCACATACGCATGTTTAAACTTAGACTATTTATATGAATAATAGATGTAGACTTTTTAAATATGTAAATTTTTGTACCTGCCGTAATGGGACAATATTTCGGCTACAGTATATATGGTGGGTTATTTTATTATTGCTATACTTATATTTTTGACATGTAAGTGTTGGTTACTTCGCCCTAAAACACACACACCTCCGCCCACATCCACCCACAGCGGCCTCAACAAAATACAGTAAATGGAAAAATGTTAAGATCTCACTAATTGAAAAGTAAAAGTCTTGTGGGACTGAAGTTCTCAGAGGTCCGAAAACGACGGTGTGTGTGTGTGTGTGTGTACAGAGAGACAACTATTATGGATTAAGTATCTTCGTATTTCAAATATACTTGTCGATACGAGAGAGAGAGAGAGAGAAAGAGAGAGAGAGAAAGAGAGAGAGAGAGAAAGAGAGAGGTCATCAGATTACACTTCCCTAAAACAAAAGCATAATCATAAGAAGAATAACTAATTCTATCATCCATAAAATAAGAATACGAGAGAGAGAGAGAAAGAGAGAGAGCGAGAGAGAGAGAGAGAGAGAGAAAGAGAGAGAAAGAGAGAGAGAGAGAGAGTGAGAGACGAAAGTAGATTGACGGTAAGTAGATTGACATAATGACAGTAAGAAATGATAAAAATACCAGTTGATAAAGGAAACAAGATTATTTTAATAAATATAGAAAGTTAAAGAATAAAACTAAGATAAAAACAATAGGAAAATATATGTCGAATGGTTTTCATGAATAATACTAATTGATAAAAATGTCCCGCAAAAATGATAACAAAAAATGCTCCAAAAATCCGAATAAAATATAAGAAAAACCCAGCAATACACAAAAGCCGATAAAATAGCATAACAAAATAATACTCACTAGAGAATCGGATATATACTGTATATATTTTTTATTTTTATTTTATAAATCTTAAAAATCTGATTTTTTATATCGGAATATTTACTCAACGAACAAACGAGAGTTCTTGAAAATAAAATCCAAATTTTGGAGATTTTAAAATTTTCTTGCCTTGCAATACCATGACTTGTATCGCAGGTGCTTAATCACTTTGGGCAGCTGAAACTCCTGTACACAACAACAAAACAAAAGCATCAACAACAGCAAAAAAATTTAAGAAGCAAATTACGATAGAACAGAAAAACGTAGGAAAAGAGAATAAAAACACAATAGGGGAAAAGTCGTAGTTTACTTAAGGTATTGATCTAATGAGGAAACCACTAGAAACACACGAGGGAGAGAGAGAGAGAGAGAGAGAGAGAGAGAGAGAGAGAGAGAGAGAGAGAGTTTTCTAAATTTGGACCCTGAAACTAACTCAACTTAGGTGGGCCTACTCCATTTGGTAATTGAAAAGTAAGTTCGTTATACTTCACCTTCTGTATTTGTACAACATGTTCGTCAGGGGTCTTATTGACAAAGGTTTCTATAATGGATAATTCCCCATAAGTGAAGATGAATGAATGCACCTAATTGGTTAATTTATTCTAAAGCAACGAGAACAACATCCAGTGGGAAACTGCGTCAGTATCATACTAAGATTCTACCTTGATACCAGGCAAAGTAAATATAACAAAATCCTGTATTTCCAGTTAAGTCCTTGTCTTAGATCTCATTTGGGTTTATGCTGCTAAGAATATTTGATTTTGTTTCTTCATTCTGTTGAATAATTTGCCAATATACATACATAGAACAAATAAATTACGCCAGTCACGAACCATTCCAGAAAACTACATTTAATATTTAACTAAGCATCAACCAACAGTGAGAAGCTCAAGTGTTCTCAACCAGTCAGTAACGAAAAATTACCCAAAGGACTAAATTCCCAAGTAATGTAACTTAGTTAAGTCAGGGTGAGTTACGAGTCTGAGAAGTAATGCTGTAAACACAATACTATTTAAAACACCGATTGTTCTTATGAAGTTATTAGTGAAATGTACTGGATGGCTCATATGAGTTCCTTACGAGTTACATTGCAATATTAAAGGGATGAATACCCGATAAATAACTAAACAAATAAATTATCAAATGAATCAACAAAAGGGAGATGGTTGAATTATCCGAAGACGATTCCAGTAATGACATAGACGAGGGGAATGAAAATGAGGAGCTAGGAAGGGTATTGCTCCGTAATTTATGAGGCCAAAATAATGTTTGCTCTCAGCCAACAAGAAGCTTTAGCAGTATTCAGCAAATTAGGAGGAATACAAGGTAATCACACAGAGGAGGGCATGATGGAGGCTCACTAGAGACTCTCAGAGGTTTATAATTATACTGTTTGTTGATGCATCTATGTACTTGTATAATTATAAAGTAGCGTCATGGAGTGCCAGGCCTTAGTGCTTAGATCAGAGGGATGTATATGAAATGAGGTTTCCACTTGGTATTAATTACAGCTGAAGGATCAGTCTCTTACGGGTGTGATTAAAACTAAGTTAACAAAGTAGAAATTCTCAGGTGATATTTGGATGGATGTTAAATTAAGTTTCTACAGATGAACGACTACAATAAATAAATGAGACCGTCTATGCTTCTCCTATTGGATTCTCTCATTTGTTAAGACCGTTAGAACAAAGTACCTCAAGGGACTGAAGCACCCATGATGTTTTGTGATAATACTTAACTATAGTTAGGATAAATTTGAAAGAAAATTTAACCATCCAACTCCAAGCAGTGAAAATGTACAAAGCTGAGGTAGTCCATAATATAATTTTAATCAACGTCTCCCTAAAAAGCAAACCACTCCCAGAAAGTTTATATAATCAGGAGAAAGTGGTTATAAATTAGGTAAATTAATAATTCTACATAAAGAAATAACATTATATCTCTGTTAAAGTAACTTGAACAAACTATTCCAAACAATATCATCCTTTATAATTCTTAGTCACATTTTTTTTTGTTAGGAGTCATAAAATCTCATAATGGTTACGATTTCCTAATAGTGTTTATATTCTACCATCATACACTTGCTTTAGCAAATATAATTTTTTAATCCAATATAGAGACTTTTCAGGGTAAACATCTGGTCTTCAAAACTGGGGTTACTACAAAATTATATGCTGTACATTTTCATTTAGTAGGATGTGTGTGTGTGTGTGTGTGTGTGTGTGTGTGTGTGTGTGTGTGTGTGTGTGTGTGTGTGTGTGTGTGTGTGTGTGTGTGTGTGTGTGTGTGTGTGTGTGTGTGTGTGTGTGTGTGTGTGTGTCTGTGTGTGTGTGTCTGTGTGTGTGTGTGTGTGTCAGTGAGAGATGAAATGGTGGCCTCATTACATATAGTGTAGTAAATGTCACATGTGAGTCAATCGTCCCATTTTCCATAAATAATTCAACACCGACTCTTGGTAATAACTTAATGGTAGAGAAAGTGAACCGCGGGCCTATGTAATCGTAAATTATCTAACAAGGGAACGTTTTACCACACGAGAGTAAAGGAGAAAGTACAGTGGGCACGCCTGACTGACTACACCACGTAGCCTGTAGAAACTTTGAGAACTTACCATTGCGAGAGTAGAGGAAGAGTTTGGCAGTCACGAATAACAAAATCGTGATGAAAGGCAAAAATGTAAAATTTGAATAAAATGAAGAAGCAAACGAAAAATTATAAGCGAAATGTTTCTTCGATTGTTAAAAAGCTCTGAGTAATAAATGAAGACGAAGAATATACTGTAAGTCTCAGATTGTTTCAAATTAATTTCAAACGTGAAAATGTGATTCTGCAGCAACTGAAATGACCAGAGACAGAGTTGGTGCAGAGCTGACGCTAGGGGCTGAGGTTTTACGATTTTGAGGAACGAATTTAGAGAATATATGAAGATATTACAGAGATATATGTGTTAGAGAGACATGTAAATAGATCTCAGAATAGAATAATATAGAAAAATATAGAAAGCGATAAAGGGATAAAGTTAAACAGATAGCCAAACCGTAAATCTCCTGCAAACATTAAAAAAAAAGTTGATCACAATCCCCTATATTCAATTTCTCGAAACCACAAGAGTTGAAAGCCAAGTCGCGGACCCACAAAGGATGCTGACATGGCTGACCTGATAGCAAGAGAGAGAGAGAGAGAGAGAGTAATTTTCGCCGCTCGGTGTCACATCTAAGAGTTGACTCTCTCGACTTGTCTCCGCCCTTACCCCTCAAACTTCTCCCAACTTCTGCTTGCCTGCACTATAATTCCTGCTACTTCCTCTACCACCACCACCATCCATCCCTCTCTTCTCCCCCTCCCCCACTCCCTCCCGTACTTCCCTCTTCGCCAACCTCAAGGACCCTCACCACCGCCGCCAACCAACTTTGAGACAATTACGGTGAAGGGGGGAGCAATGGCTTGTGAGTAATAGTCCGGCTTGTTTGACTCTGTGTATGTGTGTGTGTGTGTGTGTGTGGCGGGGTGAGGGGTAAGGTACTTGGGCAGAGAACCACATCACCCCCCCCGCCGTCGTCTTATTTGTGTCTTGTGGATTATTACGATGTTAAGCGTAAGGGAGGTAAAAGCGGAACAATGATTACCCGAAGATTCTGAGACTTCAAGATTGCGGGTTATTTAAGTTTTAATTGGTGTGGAATTACCACTGAGGAAAGTTGAGTCGGCGGTGTTTTTTATATTTATTTTTATTGAATTATAATCGGTACTGAGAAAGAAATACTTGGCTTCTTGTTTGCCTCCGTGACGAAAGAGAGAGAGAGAGAGAGAGAGAGAGAGAAATTATGCCTTTCAGAATACAAGAAAAGTACATAAGGGGCACATAAGATTAATCTGTTTCTATAATAATATTACACAGCCTCCCCCAACCCTCTCCTCCTCCTCCTCCTCCTCCTCCTCCTCCTCCTCCTCCTCCTCTTCCTTCTCCTCCTCCTTCTCTTCCTTCTCCTCCTCACAGTGCCAGGGACATTGTTCTCTCATGGGTCTCTCTGTGGTATATGGTAGGGTTTCTTCTTCAGCAGGTGACTAATTGCTCTACCTGGCCCTGCTAATGGGTGTCGTTTTTCTAGTTTTTCTTATTACTCTTTCGCTTTTTTATTGTTTGTCTTATAGCGTTTTTCTAACTATAATTTAATTTTTTTCTGTGTAGGTCTCTATCTCTCAATATGAATCTATCCCTTCATATTTTTTTATATTTTTATTTATTTTTCCTGTTTTTGTCAGTCTTTCCTTCTCTACCTCTCTTTACATGTATGTTTTTACTCTCTCTCTCTCTCTCTCTCTCTCTCTCTCTCTCCTCCTCACGGCGGCCATTTGGTAAACGGGGTCACAGTAGACCATACGCACAGGTCTCACGTATAACAAAACCAGGCAAATGATTTATACAGGTGACTGCGGGGGGGAGGGGGGGGATTCCAGGTGGTCCGCCACATTAAACAACTCTCGTTTGTCTGTTGTTCTCTCTCTCTCACTCTCACTCTGTCATTCTTTATTCATTACATAACCTCCCTTCCTATTTCTTACTTTTTTCCATTTCTCTCTCTCTTTCTCTCTCTCTCTCTCTCTCGATCTCTCTTTCTCTCTCTCTCTCCCTCCCTATCTGTTTCTCCTTCTCCCTTTCTTCTAAATATTATGGCTATATGCTTCTCACTCCTCCTAATCCTCTCTTTCATATATCTCTCTCTTACCTCTCTCCTTCTCCTTTTCAATTTATGTCGCTCTATCTTTCTATCTGAAAAGCTATCTTCTCTCTCCCACTGTATGAATCCTAGATGTTTTTAGTGAGTTTCTGTAGGACAACACCATGTAAGTGTACCTCTAGATTGTAACTAATAGGTGTTTCGTGAGAGGAGAAGATAGATATAAAGGTTGAGAGAGAGAGAGAGAGAGAGAGAGAGAGAGAGAGAGAGAGAGAGAGTAAAAACTTCGTGATTCGTTATGGATATGTACAAAGTAACTCTATATATCCTTTAGGAGAGAAAAAAAACCACTACCTCCCTTGTGAGATATCTCTCATTCTCTCCTGGGTGTGGAAAGGACACACCCCTATCTCTCCTTCTCTTGTACATATTAGAGTTTATACATCTCTGACCTGCTAGTTAATTCTCTGGATAATAAACACACGGGAACTTTTCTTATGGGTGAAATTTAGAGCAGTCTGCTAAACCTTCACAGAAAAAACACGTTCTTGTCTGACTCTAGGGAGACACATTTTGAGGAGTCTGCACTGAGCTGAGTAACGCCACCTCAAAAATGTCCATCTTGGCTTTCTCTTCTAATTCTTCTTCCTCTTTCTCCTTCTTTCTCTCACCTACTCTTAAATTGGGTTGGATGACTATGTGTGCGTGTGTGTGTGTGTGTGTGTGTGTGTGTGTGTGTGTGTGTGAATTTCAGTCTCAACCAACTTCTGTCACTTTCTACATCCTTCTGTCACTTCTCTCCCTTACCTTCTCTTCTTCTTTTTTCTCTTAGTTAACCCGAACAAAGAAAAAGAAAAACGTTGTCCTCTGTAGTAAGAGAAAACAAATTTCCTTCAGAATGCAAATTAATTTCGGAGAAAGATGTGTAAATCTTATACTCTTCGATGTATCAGTTACCATCAACATTAAAAACATAAATTCAGACTTTTTTCATATATCAAGTACAACCTCACAAAATACCTTCTTTTTTTATTACATATATATATTAATGCTAATTCAAATAACTGTATTGATTTTCATTACTCTTTTATCTTTCATAGCTATTAAAAGTTATTAGACTTGTTAAAACTTCATACAACTACAAAGGACAAAAAATTACGGCTGTTATTGGGTGTCAGGCTCTAGGGAGAGGCATTACAAAGTATTGTTGAGGTTCTTTTACAAGGCCGTATATCCAGCCCGCCTAGAGCAGTTTTGGGGTCTCAGTGGGATTGGCTCGAGGTCTGTGACTTGTGTAAGTTTCGGCTCACTATGCCGGGGTCAAGGCGTGTTTTCTCGTCTCTGTGATGGCCACTTCTGACTCTTTATCATCTCTCCAGTAGATGGCATCTCCTGAATCCCACCCCTGCCTCTGTTGGATTTCGAATTTTATGAACAAATGGAGTTATCAGGGATGTCATTGTGAAAGGAATGAACTCATCGTCATCAAGGGGTTAATTCATCGTCCTCAACGGGTTAAATCATTATCATTATGGGATAAGATCATCGTCCGTGAGGGGTTTAACATAATCCCGAGGAATAAATCATCGTCGTCGAGAGGTTAAATCATCCTACATCAGGAATTACGGAATGTTCTTTTTTTACTTATGAACAAAAGCTGAACAAAATCTTCAACGTCACGACAACAAAGAGTTTGTAGGAACAGCTTTGCATCAACACACTCAGGCGAGGAAGTAAAGTAAATAAGTCAATAAACAGGTGAATAGATTTCCATGCAGAGAAATCCTCGACACACAGGGATAAAGGAGAGATAGAAGGGGAAGAAAGAAAGAAGTGAGAGTGGAGAAATGGGAAAGGAAAATGAAAGGAGAAGGGGAAAGAGAGAGTGAGAGGTGGGAGAACAGAGAGAGACAGGTAGCAAGAAGAGAGAGAGAGAGAGAGAGAGTATGTCTGGTAAGTTGAAGGAGACATTAGCGTGTACTGTACATTATTAAGGCGAGTGTTATTGTGGTGATTTGGTGTCTCTGGTGGTCGAGCTGCTGGTGCCTTTCCTTAGTGAAGTTTTTGCGTGTGTCGTTCTCTCTTTATTACTTTGAGTATCTCTCTCCTTCTATGGTTGTTTTTTCTGTTTGTCTCTACGTTTGTTAGACTGTTTTCTTCTCTATCTCTCTCTCAGCACACACACACACCTCTTCTGTCACTACATCCCCACCTCCTCATTCGGTTTCCATTCTTTGACAGTCATTTCTAATCCAATAGCATCAGTGAGTGGCTATAGGAAAGTCGCTCCTCAAGTACGCATAAATGGATTACATTTAATTTATACCTAAAATTTTCTACAAGAGAATCCCACCGAAGACATTCACTACCTCACAACACATTCTTTATTCTATTCCGAAATAAAAGAAAATGTGATTAACTCAGGCGGCGCTATGATGTACTTCACTACAGTTTTATTATCTGTAAGAAAAATCCCTTGTTATAGTAAGAAGAGGTGTAATGTGTGAATTTGTGTAGCGATGTGTTCTTTTTTCGTTCTCCTCAACGATGAAGGAGTCGTCTTCTCTGCCTGTCTGTCTGTTTGTGCGTCTGTTCCTACACTATGGATGATATCTTGTGGCTTATGGCGTGTATTTTTTTTTGGGCGGGGGGCGGGGGTGATAATTTTCTACCTTGTGGATGCCATTCTCTATACACCTGCTATTTTTTCTTTATTTTTTTCTTATTTTTTACTCTATTGTTCAAATTGTATTTTTTCCCCAACTGCTAACACATTAAATCTTACCTTTCTGAAATACACCACTTCCTTCATTCCGTATGCATTCAGACTAACATCGATTCTTCTTTTCAGCATTAATTTTTGCTTTTCTCTGACCATACATTCTCCCAGGGAGGCGACGGCTGAAAGGAGAGGGAAGATTACACGCGATACCGTCCACACTTACGAACGCCAAAGAGAGAGAGAGAGAGAGAGAGAGAGAGAGAAAGAGAGAGAGAGAGAGATATACAAGTATATACACGATAGATAAGATATATTTATGTGTGTTCACCTTCACATATCGTTTGTTCGTATCGCACTCGATTCCGTTGCCTCCAGAAGAATATAGAAAGTTGTAGATACGTACATATAACCTTACTATAAATTTAACAAAGTAAAATCAGAATATATAATTTTATATAGTAATATTAATTTATGACGTCATGATTTGTTGCAACATCATAAATATCCAGTTATTTCCATACTAACCAAAGCCATAAAAACTTCATTAATATGTACATAATTTATGATAATGACGGAATAGTTGTGATAGACATACGACCCGAATCATTTTTATTTTCAGCTGCTCTCGCGGTCAGCCTCTCATCTCTGCTCACTACATCTTGTGTCACCCTCGTTGGTGCTCCAGCATCTTACCGTCTTCTTTAACGGCTTCCATTCCTTTCACCACTATATATGAATCAAGAGAGAGAGAGAGAGAGAGAGAGAGAGAGAGAGAGATTGGTTTTTCAATAAACCTCTACTTAGGTTCTTTGGCCTTTCAGTCACTTGATCTCCAATAAACATTCTGAGCAGCTCTCGAAATCTCAAGTAATCTTGCCTTCTCTTTCGCTCCAACTGAGGATGGGAGAACGTATAAAGTTATGGTACAGTCTCAGAGCAATTTTTACTTCATATTGATAACTTTATTGTGTTGCAGCTTACGTGAGGCAGGTAGGTACTTCCTCACGTCCCCAGATAGAGATATTGTTAAAGAAGGAACATGAATCTACCCCAGTATTTGTATGAAGACAGACTAAAAGGCGTGTGTGAATATGAAATAACGCTAGGCGCTGTATAGCTCCATTGCTGGCGTTGTTTTTATGGCGCGGGCCTTTGAAATCTTAATACCGGGTCTTCTATGCTCCTTAATGACTGTGTGTAGGGTAGGCACGTAAGCTATCATGGGTTACCCAAAGGTCGTGAACGAGTGTATAATACAAAGGCAGGGTAAACATGAGACTGTTTGTAAACACACACACACACACACACACACAATGCAAGAGGTTTTTTGTTCCTTTTGTGTACACTGGTGAGACGCCATTGACCATATGCTGTATAATTTCTTAATTTTGTAAACCTCTTTCTTATTCTCCTTTTTTCTCTCTTTTTTCTGTCTGTTTATATTTTGGAGGATACTTTGTCTTGACGGATACTCACCTTGTAGGCAGGTCAGGCAAGGCTTTAGAAATGTTAACTAGTTTCAGCTTTCAAATATGTTTACTGTATAGAGGCAAACAGTTGATTATATGATAAACATAAACCTTAAGAAATACCCCTCACAAATATGAAGATAGTCTGTAGAAATAATAGACAGGAAATAAGATGTGGCATTATACTAAGGGAATAAATGTTTTCACGTTAGATCAGATCAAATTAGGTTAAGTTATATATAAATTTTGACCAAAGGTTAATGATGATGTTTCCTTAACCACCAAGTGACTGTACATTAATATACACTGTGGTTTGTTGAAGGTACGCCATAATTTGTCCTAAGAGTGGTAATTGGAAATAAGTTCTTCGTTCTTCGTGGAAAAATGTAAACTTTAATAAGAGTTGAATGACAAAATATGTTTAATAATAGTAATCTTGACACTGTCGAACTGAAAAATTAACATCCGACCAATATGTTATAAAATGTGTAAAGCAGAGTACAGCAACTAGGGAAATGTAAACGAACAACAGTATCTGGCGTGAAAAGTACAATTTGAAGAAAAAAAATGTTGTGTATAGGTGTTAATTACACAACGTTTCATGTTTTTAGGTGTTGTAAACATGTGGTCGTATTTCTTATGAAAATTTATCTTACTTTTTGGAAACAAAGATTAAATGAATATAGGAGCAACCATCTGTCTGAGTACTGTGTATTATATAATTTCCTTACCAATGTGTGTGTGTGTGTGTGTGTGTGTAAGTGCAGTTTCTTAATTCTAAATGCCAAATATGTTGTATGTGTCTGGAGAATGCGTAGACTATATAATTTCACATATTTCAAACTATAGTTAGAACTTTAACAGTGTTCAGGAATCATTTAAGCTTACATGGAAGTTTTATGTTTCCTAATTAGAACTATAGACACTGAAACGAAAAGAGCATTTTGCAATACGTAAAGTAAACGAAGACGTGTGTATGAAATATTTATCATTTTGTGTTAATCTCTCTCTCTCTCTCTCTCTTTTGTTTCAAAATGCCAGGCAAGTTGTATTCCAGCCGGGCGGAGAACAACTTCAAAGACTCTTTACATCGTCTTACAAACAATTTGGACAATATCTCTGTAAAAGATTTGCATGAATGTTTTCATTTACATTTTTAAGATTTTAAAGCCAGAGGCTCAAAGTAATGCCACTTACATCCAGGATAATTACAGAAAGTTCCGGGGAAGTACTTACATTTTGCATTGTGACTGTTTGGTGGGTGCGGGGAAAGTGCTTTCTTGTGTTTCACCAATTGTTGTGTTGTGTGGAGATGCGTGTTCCTTTCCCTGCGTCCTAGACAGTAACGCAACGAAAGGTTTACCGTACTATGTGTTGTCATCTAGTGTGGGAGAACTAATAATAATAATAATAATAATAATAATAATAATAATAATAATAATAATAATAATAATAATAATAATATCATCATCATAATATCATCATCATAATCATCAATAGATAATTAATATAATTCCAGAAAGACGAGGTACAGTGCAGTATTTGAGACGTCTGACAGCCAATCCAAATTCACCTGTATTCTTGTTATACAGTGATGGGCCACCTGACTTAAACTTCTTAAAAGGTATCCACAACTCCCAGGGCAGGTTGCTTTATAACTCTCTACACACAAGTAATGACCTTCAGTTGGTCTTGACTCTTGACAGTGAAGTAAACGATGCTTCAAGCGGGTTTTGCTCGCCGCTTTATGAATATGTGCACAGATTTGAAAGCCGTGAAGAGGAGCTCCCGAGCCTTGTTGTAATTCTCCAGTATGAGATGAACGCACCAAATACATATAGCTTAGTTAGATAAATAGGGTAATTAAAAAAAGCAGAAACGCGAACAATTTTCACCTTGTGTTATGTATGTGATATATCTCTTAATATGTCATTGCTGACTAGTTGTTGAAGCGCAGTAATATATTATATAAAACAATCTTTCTGGGAGAATTATGAGGTTTGGATATATATCTGGCAGGATACGCCGCTCGGAAATGATTATTTCTTCAGGCGATTGTGTCTAAAAGAAGAATAGATAGAATTAGGGAAAAATCGAATATGGCAAAAATGCAGCTACTGTGAATGGCACAAGTCATGCACGACGACACACCACGACTAGTCTAGTCTCAGTCATGGATGGGACAGATGTGCACACAAAACTCCAGAGAATATGTGAGAAATCCATTCTGACCTTTCAGTTACCCCGGGAACAAGAGACTCCCCTCAACTATTGACAGTGAGATAGAGAGCCAAGATATACACCTGCATGTACAAGTAGACAGTCCATGCCTGTGTCTGCCAGCCTGAGTCTCTCAATTATTTACAGATTATGTGGGTCGCTGCTAACATGATGTTGTCAGGTGTCAGCAGAGTGAGCACCTCTTTCATTCAGCCTGTGATGGTCAGCGGGGGAGGCGATAAGTGTGATAGTAGGGCTCAAGTGAAGGTGCAAAAATTCTTTTATATTTTCCCTTAATCTTACTGAACTTCTGCGTATGAACAGGGGTCCCTACCACGGCGCCAGAAGAGCAACAAAAGCAATCCTAGGTTTTGTTTTATTTCACACAAAGTCCGATCGTTCGTCTTACTTTTAAGCAACGTGAACCTCTATCGGAGATTGCCCGTGCTAACTGTATGGTCGTAATAGCATTTTACCGACTCGAACTAGGAAACACGAGGTTACATACAGTATACAGTGTATATCTCAACAGTCCATATACACACGGACTTCCAAATACAAACAATACCTCACTAGTCGGGAATCGAACCCTGGACCTCTATGCCGTGGTAGCGATCCTTGTTCACACGCACACTGAAATTCCACTGTAGGAGAAGATAAAATACACAATAAGAGGATCACTGTATTTTTCAATGGTGGGTTACAGACGGTCGTAATATACAATTCTCTCGTTTTTTTTTTGGGGGGGGGGGGTGTTTAATCTTCTCCTACAAATGGATATCAGTGTTATGTGTCTCCATACCTGTGTTGTGTTATAAATATGTTCATCAGTACTTTCAATTTGTGTGTAATTTAATTCACGTACGAAACTGAAACAACAAATTTCTTCTTTTACATAGGAATTTCTTTTGCGACTCTATACAATACGTGTTACATTATACCACTGAAGCTACATATTTTTATCTCTTTCTTTTTGATAATTTTTTGGGGCAATCTCAGGAATACAAATCTTTTGGGTAATGTAGTGATCAGCTTCTATAACATCTCTATTTGTTTTGCGAATTGTTTAAAGTAAAGTTCGTCTCACTTCTCTTTTGTTAGAATTGGAGTGTGTGTGTGTGTGTGTGTGTGTGTGTGTGTGTGTGTGTGTGTGTGTGTGTGTGTGTTTGTGTGTGTGTCATCTTTTCCATTCACTAAGAAAATTTTGGTTGTTGTTAAGATACTGGCTCACCCAGGGCGGTCTTCGTACAATGGGACACGTGAAATCATAAATCTCAGTTATACAAAAGATATCGCTTACGTCAACCTACACACAGCGAAATTCCAAGCTAATTTAAGCTTCCTTTGAAAAGTTGGAAAATTATTCATAACTCTTTTCAGCTTTAGAAACAATTCAAAGAAAAAAAGACAGAACGAGAGAAAGAGAGTGAGAGCTAGAGAGAGAGAGAGAGAGAGAGAGAGTCAATACAACATTAAAGACCTCAAGTGATCTGCAGCTACAATAACAAGGGATGAATATTTAAGTGACCCATGATACCAGGTAGTCTCTCTCTCTCTCTCTCTCTCTCTCTCTCTCTCTCTCTCTCTCTCTCTCGCTCTCTCTCTCTCTCTCTCTCTCTCTCTCTCTCTCTCTCTCTCTCTCTCTCTCTCTCTCTCTCTCTCTCTCTCTCTCTTTCTCTCTCTCTCTGTCTCTCTCTCTCTCTCTCTCTGTCTCTCTCGCTCTCTCTCTGTCTCTCTCTTTCTCTCTCTCTCTCTCTCTCTCTCTCTCTCTCTCTCTGTTTCAATATTTAATTTCTTCATGTATTTAAGAGAATGATAACAAAGACAGTAACAATGAAAGTAGTAAGGCTGAAGCCATTAATATTTGTAGTATTAATGATACAAAGAATAATAATAACCAGAATAATAACAATAATGATATTTTGATTATAAACCTTTACGTCTGTACAATATATCTAGAATGAGGTACAACTTTGAGCCAGGCCTTAGCGTACATCAATGGTCTTTCCAACTCTTCATCGTGAGTCGAGAACGTGAAACATGTTTTGGGTGTTTCTCCTGCCCGTCTCACACCCTCAGAAGTTCACAGTTTGCCCGTCTCTCACGTTACCTTAGATTTTACACCATGTTGGCTCTGATAAAAATTCCGGCTAGGGTCTTTTCTGTGCTCAAGCTAATCCTCACTACAGTTACTACAGTTTTCATCATAGCCATCGTCCTCGTCACTCCCCTACACTGCCATTGCCATTTCCACGCTACCATCTCCAACCTCTTCTCTCCTGTCATAAAACACCACTGCTGCCCTCTTCAACTACCAACCATTATCAGATTATCTCTCTGACAAGTATTTTCTCATACCACAAAATATCGCCAGTGTCAACCAAACCATCAACCAAAACAATCATCACCTTCGACTTATATTATATCCACCACCATCACAGTTCACTATCATCCTTACAACCACCATCATCCCTACCATCACCATCACCACTAATTATCACTACTGTCTTCCACACCATCCACCAGAATCCCCTTTCCCCATTCCTTCCCCTACATCAATCATCGGAACCTCTATCGATCAATACACAAATACCACCACCACCACCATCACCACCACTACCACCACCACTACCACCATCACCACCAACTACCACTATCACTAGCCACCATCCTCACCACAATCACCATCACTACCACCATCACCACCACTACCACTATCACTACCTCCACTCTCCCATCAAACCACTAAATTCCACTGTCAATTAGGCTGAGCCGAAATCCGGGTCTCATCATTGCTGTGAATAATGGTCCCACATCAATCACACGTTGCAGTTATCTTCGACCTGCTTTGGGCCAAGTACTATAATTTGTCAAATGAATCACTCTCTACTTTATATACCTAGGGTTTTTCTCCTTTGTTATAATACTGAAGCTTCTTGAGGAATACTAAGTGCCCTTGAAGATACCTTTTGCTATGTCATAGGTAAACAAATATAATAAAAAATATTAATTAGCAATGTATGAATAAGTAACAAATCTATACATAGTCAACAATAAATGAATGAGTGAATGAATAAATAAACATATAACATGAAAAGATATATGGACAGTGATTTTCATTCCCTTGACATATTGTCAGCTATTTATTACGTAAATTTATCATACATTATCCTGCCATATTTACACACACACACAATGTTTTACCCTCTTGATATATTGCTAAATATTAGGCACGAGATAAATCTGCTAGACGGAGCGCACTTCGCCAGACAAAACATAATTCACGGGCAAGAAAGTGGCAGGTTGGAGCTGCAAGATCTGCACCTCATATTATACTTGGTGCTGTGTTACACGGTCAGGGGTGCAGCCAAGACCCAAGTAAATTACCCTCGGTGTGGGAGGTAATATTGGCCTGGAACCCGGACAAGTGAGGCTCCTGCTCTGATCTCCGCTAATTAATAATATATATTCGTATGTGTATTTCGAGATTTGCTTACTCACTCATTCACACTTTGTGGCCACTGTCATCTCAGACTATCGCTAATTTCTTTTACGTCACAACATGATGTGATAAGTTGATATAACTGTTCTGTGTTAATTATAATGTCTGTCACTTCGTTCACAATGGAGTAATGTCATGGAATTTTTAGTCTTTTTTGTCCATATGGTATATTGTCAACTGCTTCACTCAACCGTACATGCAACTCAGAGTTACGGAGATTTTGAAATTAAGACAAATTTTTGGGAAATCTTGAGTGTGTAAAAACATTCGATGTGTAAAATAATATTCAATGCAGAAAATTGGCTTCCGTTTGTCTTAGGATGTGTCTCATGCTGCGGCTTGTCGTTTATGCGTGTAGTTCTCTCCACCCCAGTTTTCACCATGTAAAGTGATTCATTCATTACATCTGACAACAGCACTGTGAGGGCGGCAGGGAGAAAACATGATCAAGTTCCTTAACTAGTGTTCCCAAATGGCTTCAGAGTTAAGCAACCATCATCATATTTTACGGTAAGTGTTGTATTAACTGCATTTCTAATAAAGATTTATGTGTGTTGTAAGTATTTATCATGCTATAATAGTGCATAATTATTAAGTAAAGATATTAATAGTTTGCTTTTTTCTTGCACTGTAACGACTGTATTTAGAAATTTATATAGTTGTATTTATCGTATTAATTTCTCAATTTTCAACACCCGTAATACTGAAAAATGCCCCCCCCACTAAAAAAAAAATATATATATACTGTATATATATATATATATATATATATATATATATATATATATATATATATATATATATATATATATATATATATATATATATATATATATATATATATATATATATATATATATATATATATATATATATATATATATATATATATATATATATATATATATATATATATATATATATATATATATATATATATATATATATATATATATATATATATATATTCTGTGCAAAAAACTCCTAAATACACTATATGCGAAATGAAAATAAATCACTACCGCATAATCCCTATTGCCTTATGTAGTAATTCTCAAGCACAACAGAATACTTAATTTTACTCGTATCAATAGCTTCTTCCTCCCCTGTAGGATATACAGGTATACACAAGCATTCTATAAATATTTAGTGGTGACTTCCACCTAGCAGATGATATTAAAAAAGTTTATCCAAAAATCTGGTGAAATCAAGCCTTCTCGAAACTTTTCCAGAGAAAGACGAAATATTCTAAACCAGGAGTAATAAGTATGCAAAAATATGAAGGCACAGAAATTCAGAGTTTATTATTAGAAACTGAAATAAAAAACATATATTGCATTCATCTTTAAGCTAATTTATCCCCTTGAGTACAATGACTTATCCCCTTGAGTACAATGACTTAATCCTTTGGTGAACAATGTCTTAACCCCTGGAATACAAATACCTTGAGTAAGATGATTTTATTCAAAAGGGGTTAAGTTCTCGTATCCAAGTGGTTAAGTCATCGTATTCAGGGTTAAGTCATCGTACTCAGGGTTAAATTACCGTATTCAAGTGGTTAAGTCATCGTACTCAAGTAGTTAAGTCACTGTCCTCATGTGGTTAAGTCATTATACTCATGTGGTTAAATCATCGTAGTCAAAGTGGTCAAGTCATTGGACTCAAGTAGTTAAGTCATCCTACTCAAGTGGTTGTCATCGTACTCAATAGGTCAAGTCATTGTACTCAAGTAGTTAAGTCATCGTACTCATGGTTAAATTTTCGTACTCAAGTGGTTGTCATCGTACTCAATAGGTTAAGTCATTGTATTCAGGGTTAAGTCATCGTACTCAACGGTTAACCCACCATATCTCCCTTACCCTTTGTCTTTATCTCCCCATAACATCTCTACCCCCCTTTATGCTCCCTCACCCCCCTTCCTTCTCTGACTCAACCCCGACACCAAAAGCTCATCTTACAACCATAAAGTTTGTGCTTATCTTCTTTATCAGCCCCTCTGCCCCGAGCATAGCCTCTTGTCCTCTATACCCTTCAGCCTCTAACCTCGATTACCTCCTCCTCCTCCTCCTCCTCCCCCTCCTCCTCCTCCTCTTCTTCTTCCTCTTCCCTAGTCTTCCCAATGTGGTTTATCCTCCAACCATTGTCTTCTCCTTCATTTGTTTTCCTGCAGAACACAGCCTCTCATGCTTCCACCATTAGCATACCATGTCTTCGTCATTGATATATTTTTCTCTCATTTCTGTCTCTCCCCTCCACTTGCATGTCTTCTTTCTTCTCTCTACCTTCTTGCCTCCCTCCCTCACCCTTCCCTAGAACCCACACTGCCAGAGGGGTAATGGGTACGAAACTCCCCTCAGGCCACTACACCTTAATTGTTTTCTATAATCATATGAACCCGGGATAGGGGTTACTTGAGGCGGTGTTTAGAAGCTTCTGTCGTCTTCAGGTGTACTCCAACTACCTTTCATTTCAGTTCACTTAATTAGCCTATGAAACAAACAGCATAGGTACAGGTTCTAAGCGCAGGTGTAGGGATCTAGAGATTTTTCATCGTATCAAATTTTGTTTTAATGTCTCTTCTTTTCGTTGACAAAAAAAATGGAAATAATTATTGTTTATCACTTTTCTTTTCTTTTGTCTTAGATATATCCTTGTCAGTTGGCTAAGTCCCTCAGAACAATCAGCTTCTCTTACCACTGAGAGTCTTGGCTTCGACCTTTGTGACTTTAATAAGAATTTTGCGTTTAAAAATAAAAGTTTTGACTCCCCTCCTTTGGCTTGTAGTTGACCACTCTTGTAGAATAAAAGGACCCAAGATACTTACCCTTGTGTTCGCCTCTCTTGCACACTTGTGGATCTAATTAAAACTCTGCGTTTTAATTTGTCTGAATTATTCCCCATCAGTATTTAGTTTTGCATCCAAATTGCTTTATTAGTAACTAACTTATAATTAAAGCACAAGAGGCAGAATTTTTTTAATTAATGATGTGTTTCGTGGATGTACAGTAAAGTAGCCTACATAGTTCTATATTGTGAATACGTAGTGCACACTTACCTTCATCTCAACCTTGTGTAAAGTCGGAGGTATATAAATCGTGTATTAATGTGTAGAGGTGACTGTATGTAATTATCTGAGTACTATATATATTTTAAGCCTTATGATCAAGGGACATAGGGGCGGCATTGATGGAGGATGATTGTGTAGCGAACAACGTAGTGAAAAGTCACCTTTCAGTTCCATGGCCAAGTTTATTACAAGAGGAATATCAATCTATTCTACGCAATAAGTAAACCACTAAACCTACATTACAAAATGTTGGCCATTTTATCCATCTTAACGATCACCTTTCCTAACCGACTAACTGATGGTGTTGTTCCCTGTGTGAGAGTTTTATTTCCATGACGTTTCATCATGTATGTTTCCTGACATGCAATCAGACCTTCGCTAACCAGTTTTTCCTCCCCCTTCTTTTGACATATTTCCTTTCAATTGTTTTCATATTCATTAAAAGTTTCCCCTGAAAAGTTTTATATTTTATTCGCTTTTTTTCAATTATATCTGTTAAGCTAAACCGTACTGCAGCATCCATGCAATTATAGTATATAAAATTACTATATACTTGTGGTAATATG
>NW_024732684.1:0-3462 GCF_018991925.1 Homarus americanus
TTCTCACACTCCATGTACACCTCCGACACTCCCAGATACCTCCCAGCACTCCCAGGTACTCCATGGCCTCCCTGGCACAACCCCAACCTCCCAGGTACACCTCTGACATTCCCAGGTACACCTCTGACCTCCCAGGTACACCTCAGACACTCCCAGGTACACCCCAGATATTCCAGATACACCCCAGACACTCAGGTACACCTCTGACACTCCCAGGTACACTTCTGACACTCCTAGGTACATAATGACATTCCCTCATGCACCTCTGGCCTCCCAGGTACATCTCTGACCTCCAGGTACTCAGCCAGCGCTCCCTGGTACACCCCTGACCTCCCAGGTACACCTCTGACACTCCCAGGTACCTCCTGACACTCCCATGTACACCTCTGGCTCCCAGGTACACCTCTGACACTCCCAGGTACACCGCTGACACTGTCAGGTACACCTCCAGACACTGCCAGGTACACCTCAGACACTGCCAGGTACACCTCAGACACTCCCAGGTACACCTCAGTCACTCCACCAGGCACAACCTCTGACCTCCCAGGTACACCTCCGCACTCCAGGTACCCCAACACTCCCAGTACCTCTGGCCTCCCAAGTACACCTCTGACACTCCCGTGCTCTCCGACACTCCCAGTACATCTCGGCACTCCCATGTACACTTCTTACACTCCCAGGTACACCTCCGGCTACTCCCAGGTACGCCTCTGACACTCCCAGGTACACCTCTGACACTCCCAGGTACACCTCTGACACTCCTAGGTACATCTCTAACACTCCCAGGTACTCACTGACCTCCCTGGTGCACCCCTGACACTCCCAGGTACACATCTGACACTCTGGTACACCTCTGACACTCCCAGGTACTCCACTGACATTCCCTGGTACCCTTCCTGCTCCCAGGTACCTCTGACACTCCAGGTACACCCCAGACACTCCCAGGTACACTTCTCACACTCCCAGGTACCTCTGACACTCCCAGGCACCTCAGACAATCCCAGGTACCTTCAGCACTCCCAGGTACACCTCTGACACTCCCAGGTACCTCCTGACACTCCCAGGTACACCTCCGACATTCCCAGGTACACCTCCGATATTCCCAGGTACCTCCGATATTCCCAGGTACACCTCTGATACTTCCAGGTACACCTTTGGGGACTCCCAGGTACTTCAGTGACTCTCTGGTACACCTCTGACACTCCCAGGTACACCTCTGACATTCCAGGTACACCTCTGACCTCCCAGGTACACCTCAGACACTCCCAGGTACACCGCTGACACTCCCAGGTACACCTCTGACACTCCCAAGTACACCTCTGACCTCCCAGGTACACCTCCGACACTCCCAGGTACACCTCCGACACTCCCAAGTACACTTCTTACACACTCCCAGGTACTCTTCGACACCCCAGGTATACCTCTGACACTCCCAGGTACCTCTGACACTCCCAGGTACACCTCTGACACTCCGAGGTACATCTCTGACACTCCCAGGTACTCACTGACACTCCCTGGTACACCCTGACAATCCCAGGTACACCTCTGACACTCCCAGGTACACCTCTGACACTCCCAGTACACCTCTGACACTCCCAGGTACACCTCTCATGTACTCAGGTACACCTTTGGCACTCCCTGGTGCTCCACTGACATTCCTGGTACCTCTGACACTCCCAGGCACACCCTGGACACTGCCAGGTCCCCTCCGACTGCTCCCAAGTACACCTCCGCACTCCCAGGTACACTTCTCACACTCCCAGGTACACCTCCGACACTCCCGGTGCACCTCTGACACTCCCAGGTACACCTCCTGACACTCCAGAGTACACCTCTGCTACTCCCAGGTACACCTCTCACACTCCCAAGTACTCCACTGACATTCCCTGGTACACTTCTGACCTCCCAGGTACATGTCCGGCACTCTGAATACACCTCTGACACTCCCAGGTACATCTCTGACACTCCAGGTACACCTCTGACACTGCCAGGTACCTCTGCCCAGTACACCTCTGACACTCCCAAGTACTCCATGACATTCCAGGTACCTTCTGACACTCCCAGGTACACGCCGACACTCCCAGATACACCTCTGACACATCTTGACCCCAGGTACACCTCTGACACTGCCAGGTACAGCTCTGACAATCCCAAGTACTCCTCTGACACTCCCAGGTACACCTCCGACACTCCCAGGCACCTCTGACACCCCCAGGTACACCTCCGATAATCCCAGGTACACCTCTGTCTCCCAGGTACACCTTGGACTCCCAGGTACTTCACTGACCTCCCTGGTACTCTCCTGACACTCCTGGTTCACCTCTGAGACTCCCAGGCCTCTGACTCTCCCTGGTACACCTCCGATATTCCCAGGTACTCCTCCGATATTAGGTACATCTCCGATGCTCCCAGGTACACCTTTGAAACTCCCAGGTACTTCACTGACTCCCTGGTATAACCCTGACATTCCCATGTGCACCTCTGACTCTCCCAGGTACACCTCTGATACTCCCAGGTACACCCTGACACTCCCGTTACCTCTGACACTTCAGGTACACCTCCTGACACTCCAGGTACCTCTGGCACTCCCAGGTACACCTCTCATACTCCCAGTACACCTTTGGCACTCCTAGGTACTCACTGACATTCCTGGTACACCTCTGACACTCCCAGGCACACCGCAGACACTGCCAGGTCACCTCCCACTCCCAAGTACACCTCCGACACTCCCAGGTACACTTCTCACACTCCCAGGTACACCTCCGACACTCCCAGGTACACCTCTGACACTCCCAGGTACACCTCTGACACTCCAGTTACACCTCCCTAACACTCCAGGTACACCTCTCACACTCCCAAGTACTCACTGACATTCCTGGTACACTTCTGACACTCCCAGGTACATGTCCGACACTCCCAGATACACCTCTGACACTCCCAAGTACATCTCTGACCTCCGGTACACCTCTGCTTCCAGGTACACCTCTGCCAGGTACACCTCTGACACTCCCAGTGCTCCACTGACATTCCCAGGTACACTTCGGCACTCCCAGGTACACGCCCGACACTCCCAGGACACCTCCTGGACACATCTTTGACCTCCCAGGCCTCTGACACTGCCAGGTACAGCTGACAATCCCAAGTACTCCTGTGACCTCCCAGGTACACCTCCGACACTCCCAGGTACACCTCTGAGTACACCTCCGATAATCCCAGGTACCTCTGATACTCCCAGGTACACCTTTGAGACTCCCAGGTACTTCACTGACACTCCCTGGTACTCCTCGACACTCCTGGTTCACCTCTGAGACTCCCAGGTACCTCTGACTCTCCCTGGTACACCTCCGATATTCCAGGTACTCCTCCGATATTCCCAGGTACATCTCCGATGCTCCCAGGTACCTTTGAAACTCCCAGGTACTTCACTGACACTCCTGGTACCAACCTGACATTCCCATGTGC
>NW_024732685.1:0-9356 GCF_018991925.1 Homarus americanus
AAGTCCCTGTTCGGTATAACAAAAGAGGCCCATGATAGAGTATAACAAATTTCCCTGATCAGCGAATAACAAAGCCCCTGATCGAGTATAACAAAGCCCCCTTATCGGGGAATAACTAAGTCCCCTGATCGAGTATAACAAAGCCCCTGATCCAAGTATAACAAAGGCTCCCAGATCGAGTATAACAAAGTCCTGGTCGGGAATGCTCCAGAAGTCCCTGAACGATTATAACAAAACATTTCGATCCGATATAACAAAGTTCCTGATCTGGTATAACAAAGCCCTGATCGAGAATAACATAGTCCCTGATCAGGTATAACAAAGTCCCCTGAGCAGTATAACGAAGGCCCCTGATCAAAGAGTTTAACAAAGGCCCCTGATCCGATACTCTTCAAGTCCCTGGTCGAGTATAACAAGCCCCCTCATCGAGGTATAACAAAGCCCCCCCTTGTCTTGAATAACAAGTCCTTATCGGTATAACCAAGGCCCTGAAGAAGTATAACTAAAGCTGATCGAATACTTAAAGACCCCCTTATCGAGAGAATAAACAAAGGTCCCTGATCCTGATCGGGTATAACAAAGTCCCCTGATCGAGTATAACAAAGTCCTGATCAAGTATAACAAAGTCCCTGATCGAGTATAACAAGTCCCTGACCAAGTATAACAAAAGGCCCTCATCGAGTTTAACAAAGGCCCTGATCGAGTATAACAAAGTCCCTGGTCGAGTATAACAAACTCCCCTGGTCGAGTATAACAAAGTCCTGATCGAGTATAACAAAGTCCCTGAACGATTATAACAAGGCCCTGATCGAGTATAACAAAGTTCCTGATCTGAGTATAACAAAGCCCCTGATCGAGAATAACATAGTCCCTGATCGAGTATAACAAAGTCCCTGAGCGAGTTACAAAGGCCCTGATCCAAGTTTAACAAAGGCCCTGATCGAGGTATAACAAAGTCCCTGGTCAGTATAACAAAGCCCCCTCATCGAGTATAACAAAGCCCCCCTTATCTTGAATAACAAAGACCCCTGATCGAAATTATAAAAAGCCCCATCATCAAGTATAACAAAGCCCCTGATCAAATATAACAAAGACCCTTATCGAGAATAACAAAGTCCCTGATCGAGTATAACAAAGCCCCCTGATCAAGTATAACAAAGGCTCCAAATCGAGTATAACAAAGTCCCAGGTCGAGTATAACAAAGTCCCTAATCGGGTATAAAAGGGCCCTGATCGAGTATAACAAAGGCCCTGATCGAGTATAACAAAGTCCCCTGATCGAGTATAACAAAGTCCCCTGATCGAGGTATAACAAAGGCCTAGATCGAGTATAACAAAGTCCCTGGTCGAGTATAACAAGGTCCCTGAACGAGTATAACAAAGGCTGATCGAGTATAACAAAGGACCCTAAAGTCTATAACAATGTCCCTGATCGAGTATAACAAGCCGCTCATCGAGTATAACCAAAGCCCCCTGATCGAGGTATAACAAAGGCCCTAGATCAGTATAACAAAGTCCCTGGTCGAGTATAAAAAGTCCCCTGAACAGTATAAAAAGGCCCTGATCGAGTATAACAAAAGGACCTAAAGTCTATAACAATGTCCCTGATCGAGTATAACAAAGCCCGCTCATCGGGTATAACGAGTCCCTGATCGAGTATAAAGTTCTTGATCGAGTATAACAAGAATCCCCTGATCGAGTATAACAAATTCTCTGATCGGGTATAACAAAGTCCCTGATCAGGTAACAAAAGGCCTCTGATCGAGTATAACAAAGGCCCTCATCGAGTATAACAAAGTTCCTGATCGAGTATAACAAAGCCCCAAATTGTATATCAATCCCCCTTATCGAGAATAACAATGTCCCTGATCGAGTATTAACAAAGGCCCCTCATTAAGTATAACAATGTCCTGTGATCGAGTATAACAAAGTCCCTGATCGAGTATAACAAAGTCCCCTATCGAGTATAACAAGTCCCTGATCGAGTATAAAGTCCCCTGATCGAGTATACCAAAGTCCCTGGTCAGTATAACAAGTCCCCAGATCGAGTATAACAAAGTCTCCTGATCGAGTATAACAAGTCCCTGATCAGAGTATAACAAAGGTCTCTGATCGAGAGTATAAAAGCCCCCTAATAAATATACAAAGTCCCTGATCAGGTATAACAAGTCCCTGATCAGTATAACAAAGTCCCCTGATCAAGTATAACAAAGTTGATCGAGTATAACAAGTCCCCTGACCGAGTATAACAAAGGCCCTCATCAGGTTTAACAAAGGCTGATCAGGTATATACAAAAGTCCCCTGGTCAGTATAACAACTCCCTGGTCGAGTATAACAAAGTCCCTGATCGAGTATAACAAAGTCCCTGAACGGATTATAACAAAGGCCCTGATCGAGTATAACCAGGTTCTGATCGAGTATTACAAAGCTGATCGGGTATAACAAAGTCGCTGCTGATCGAGTATAACAAAGTCCCTGATCGAGTATTACAACGGGCCTGATCGAGGTTTAACAAGAGCCCCTGATCGGTATAACAAAGTCCCCTGGTCGAGTATAACGAACGCCTGAAAAGGTATAACAAAGGCTGATCGGGTTATAGAATTCCTGATGGAGTTTTACCAAACCCTGATCGAGTATAACAAAGCCCACCTTGTCTCAATTCCAAAGTCCCTGATCGAGTATAACAAAGCCCTGATCAAGTATAACAAAGGCTGATCGAGTATAACAAGTCCTGATCGAGTATAACAAAGGCCCATGATCGAGTATAACAAGTCCTTTGATTAACAAAGTCCCTAATCGAGTATAACAAAGTTCCTGATCGAGTATAACAAAGGCCTCTGATCGAGTATAACAGGCCCCTCATGGTATAACAAAGTTCCCTGATCGAGTATAACAAAGCCACAAATTGATTATATCAAGGCCCCTTATCAGGAAATAACAATGTCCCTGATCGAGTATAACAAATGCCCTCATTAAGTATAACAAAGTCCGGTGATCAGAACATAGGTCCCTGATCGAGTATAAACAAAGTCCCTGATCGAGTATAACAAAGTCCCCTGATCGAGTATAACAAAGTCCCTGATGCCGTATAACTAAGTCCCTGGTCGGTATAACAAGTCCCCTGATCGGGTATAACAAATTACCTTGTAGAATAACAAAGTCCCCTGATCGGTATAACAAAGGTCTCTGTTCGAGTATAACAAAGTCCCTGATCAGGTATAGCAAATTACAAACCCGGTACATAAAGGCCCTCATCGGTTTAACAAGGCCCCTTGTCAGGTATAAAAAGTCCCTGGTCGGTATAACAAATCCTGTCTGATATAACAAAGTCCCTGATCGAGTATAACAAAGTCCCTGAACGATTATAACTAAGGCCCTGATCGAGTATATGGATTTCGATCATTGTTAAGCCCCTGATCGAGTATAACAAAGGGCCTGATCGGGTTTAGAGGCCCTGATCGGTATAACGAAAGTCCCTGGTCGAGTATAACAAAGACGCCTGAACGAGTATAATACCAAGGCCTGATTGAGTATCATAAAGTTCTGATCGAGTATAACAAAGCCCTGATCAAGTATAACAGCCACCTTATCTTGAATAACAATTACCCTGATCAGGTATAACAAAGCTGATCCATTATAAGCTGATCGGTATAACAAAGTCCCCTAGTCGATATAACAAAAGGGCCTTGATCGGTATAACAAAGTCGATCCAGTATAACTTTCTGGAGGCATTTTGATCCGGCCTTGGGTTTCTAAAGTTCCTGAACGGTATAAAAAGCGTGATCTAAGAATAACATAGTCCCCTGATCGGAGTACTTGGCAGGGTCCTGATCGAGTACCTTGGACCTGTCAAGGGGTTTAACAAAGACCCCTGATCAGGTATAACAAAGATCCCCTGGTCGAGTATAACAAAGTCCTTACCGAACTGGTATAACAAAGGCCTGATCAGAAGTATATGATGGTTCCTGATCGGTATACAAAAGCCCCTGATCGAGGTATAAAGACCCCCTTATCGAGAATAACAAAGTCCCCTGATCCGAGTATAATAGCCCTGATCCAAGTATAACAAGCCCTTTGGTCAGGTATAACAAAGACCCACTTATCGAAGGTAACAAGTTCCTGATCCAATATAACAAGCCCTGATCAGAAGTATAACGAAGGCCCTGATCGGTATAACAAGTCCCTGGTCGAAGTATAACAAAGTCTGAGCAGAGTATAACAAAGGCCCTGATCGAAGTATAACAAAGTCCCATGATCGGTATAAAAATCCTCTCATCGAATATAAAGTCCCTAATCGAGTATAACAAAGCCCTGATCGAGTATATAAGCCCCTTATCTTGAAGAACAAAGTCCCTGATCGAGTATAACAAGCCCCTGACCATTAGTATAATAAGCTGATCGGATATAACAAAGACCCTTATCGAATAACAAAGTCCCCTGATCGAGTATATAAAAGCCCTGATCCATTGTTAACAAGGCCCTGATCGGGTGTAACAAAGTCCCTGGTCGAAAATAACAGAATTTGATCCGAGTCGCAAAGGCTCTGATCAGGTAACAAAGTTCCTGATCAAGGGTATAGCAAGCCCCGCATCGAGGGCAAGGTCCCTTATCTGAGGATAACGAGGGTCACTGAGTCGGAGTATAACAAAGCCCTGATCAAGTATAGCGAGGCTCAAAATCAAGTATAACAAAGTCCCGGGTCATTATGTAAGGTCCCTGATCATGGCGAGGGCTGATCGGGTATGACAAGGCTGATCGAGTGTAGCAAAGTCCCTGATCGAGTATAATAAAAGCCCTCATCGGTTAAACAAGTCCTGATCGGTATAACAATGTTACTCACGTAATTATAAAGTTCCTGATCTGAGGATGTAACAAGGCCCTGGGGTATAACAATGTCCATGATCGAGGTATAAAAAAGTCCCTCATCGGAATAATTGGCAAGTGCTCCTGATCGTTATAACAAATTCCCTTGATCAGGGTAGAACCAAGTCCCTGTCGTGAGAGTATAACAAGGCCCCTCATTCGGGTATAAGCAAGTCATGATCAAGAATCACAAAGTCCTCATCGAATATAACAGAGTCTACTGATCGGTATAGCAAAGTTCTGATCAGTGCTCACGGGTCCCTCTTCGGGGTATAACACTTGATCTGAACGATTGCCGCAAGGGCCCCTCATCAGGTAAAACAAGTCCCCTGATCAAATATAACAGTAGCTCCCTCTTCCCGAGTATAATAAGAGTTTTTACTGATCGAGGAATGTAAGCCCCCTCTATGAAATTATAACAAAAATTTACGCGATCGGTATAAAAAGAAATTCCCTCATCGAATATAACAAAGTCTCTGATCGAGATATATATAAATTCCTGATCGAGTAGAACAAAGTCCCTCATCAAAATTGCTCCAAGCCCCTCTTATTACAGGCCGCCCAACAAAGGTCCATAATCGAGAATCACACGCAGGGTCCCCCTCATCGAATATAACAAAAATTACTGATCGAGTATAACAAAGTCACAGGTCTGAAGTGCCTTGGCAAGGTCTGTTCGGTATAACATAGTCCCTGAACAGGTATAACCAAAGGCCCCTCATCGAGGTATAACAGAGTTCTGATCGAGGTACAACAAAGTCCCCCTAATTAGCAGGTATAACAAAGTCCCCTTATCAGGAATAACAATATCCACTGACCGAGTATAACAAAGCCCCCTGATCAAGTATAACAAGGCCCCTCGTAGTGTAACAAGTCCCTAGTCGAAGGTATAGCAAAGTCCCTAATCAGATTTAACAAGGCCCATGATCGAGAATAACAAAGAATTTCACTGATCGAGTATATAAACCCCTCATCGAGTAGCAGCTGAGAGTCCCCTTATCGGAAATAACTAAGTCCCCTGATCGAGTATAACAAACCCCCTGATCCAAGTATAACAAAGGCTCCAGATCGAGTATAACAAAGTCCCCTGGTCGAGTATATAAAGAAGCCCTGATCCGAGTATAACAAAGTCCCCTATTCGGTATAATGAAGTCCCTGGTCGACTATAACAAGTCTGATCAAGTAGCAAAAGGCCTGGGTCGAGTATAAACAAAGTCCCTTTTTCGAGAGTATAACAAGTCCCCTGAACGGAAGTATAACAAAAGGCTACTCGGTATAACAAGGACCTAAAACTCTATAACAATAATCCCTGATCGAGTATAACAAAACCCGCTCATCAGGTATAACAAGAATCCCTGATCGAGGATAACAAAGGTCTCTGGTCGAGTATAACAAAAAGACTTTGAACAGGCTGCAAAGGCCCCTGATCGGTATAACAAAGGATTTCCTGATGAAAGGTATAACAAAGGCCTGATCCAAGTATAACAAAGGCCCCCAGATCAGTATAACAAAAGTCCCCTGATCGAGTATAACAAAGTCCTGGTCGAGTATAACAAAGGTTATCGAGAGTTTAACAAGGCCCTCATCGGGAATTGTAGCGAAATCCCTGGTAGAATTGTAGAAACTCCCCTGATCAGTATAAAGTCCCTAATCTAGGTATAACAAAGTCCCTGGTCGGTTATAACAAAGTCGGCTGAAAGGTATAACAAAGGCCCTGATCAGGTATATAAAGTTCTCTGATCATTATAACAAAGCCCCCTGATGGTTATAACAAGACCCCTTATCTGAGATAAAGTCACCTTATTTCGGTATATGAAGCCCCTGATCCAGAAGTATGTAAAGCCCCTCATCGGTGTAACAGACCCTATGGAGAATAACAAGTCCCTGATCAGAAGTATGTAAAGCCCCTGATCAAGTATGTAATGGCCTGATCAGGTATGTAACAAAAGTCCTGTTTGGTATAATAAAGTCCCTGATATTATAACAAGGCCACTGATCGGGTATAACAAAGTCCCATGATCGGAGTATAAAAAAGTCCCTCATCGAATATTAACAAGTCCCCTGATCGAGTAAAAACAAGCCTGATCGAGTATATAAGTCCTCTTTTCTTGAATAACAAAGTCCTGATCGAGGTTATAAAGGCTGATCAAGTATAACAGGCTGATCGAGTGTAACAAAGACCCTTATCGAGGAATAACAGAGTCCCATGTTAGATGTATAACAAAGGCCTGATTAAGTATAACAAAGGCCTGGTAGGTATAACAAAGTCCCTATTCGAGTATAGCAAGTCCCCTGATCGAGTGTAACAAAGGCCCTGATCGGGTATAACAAAGTTCTGATCGAGGTATAATAAGGCCCCTCATCGGGTATAACAAGTCCTTATCGAGGATAACAAAGTCCCTGATCAGGTATAACAAGGCCCTGATCGAGTATAACAAACGCCCTGATCGGTATAAAGCTCTCTGATCGGGTATAACAAAGCCCCCAAATTGGGTGTATCAAGTCCTTGTCGAGAATAACAGTATGTCCTTGATCGAGTATATAGAAGGCCCTCATTAAGTATAACAAAGTCTTGTGATCGAGTATAATAAAGTCTGATCAGTATTAACAAGTCCCTGATCAGAGTATAGCAAAGTCCTGATCAGTATAACAAAGTCCACTGATCGAGGTAACAAGAGTCCACTGGTCGAGGTATAACGAAGTCCCCAGATCGAGTATAACAAAGTCTCCTGATCGAGGTATAACGAAGTCCCTGATCGGAGGTATAACAAAGGTCTCTAATCGAGTATAACAGGCCCTCAATAAGTATTACAAGGTCCCTGATCGAGTATAACAGGTGTTCCTGATCGAGTTAAACAAAGTCTGATCGGTTATCAAATTACTGATCGGTATAACAAGTCCCCTGACCGGAAGTTATAACAGGGCCTCTCGAGGTTGTAAAGGCCCTGATCGGGGGTATAACAAAGTCCCTGGACGAGTATAACAAAGTCCCCTGAACGATGTTATAACAAGGCTGATTCGAGTATAACCAGGTTCCTGATCGAGTATAACAAAAAGCCCTGATCAGGGTATAACAGAGTCGCTGATCGGGTATAACAAGGGTCCTGATCGGGTATAACAAGGGACTGATCGGGGTTTAACAAAGGCCCTGATCGGGTATAACAGAAGTCCCTGGTCGGGTATAACAAGACGCCTGAACGGGTATAACAAGGCCCCTGGTCAGGTAACAAAGGTTCTGGTCGGATATAACAAAAGCCCCCTGATCAGTATAACGATGACCTTATCTTGAAATTTCAAAGTCCTGATTCAGTTAACGAAAGCCCTGATGCAAGTATATATGGGGCCTGATCGGGTATATATAAGTCCCCTGATCAGTATAACAAAAGGCCCTTGATCGAGTATAACAAAGTCCTTTGATCGAGTATAGCAAAGGCTCCAAATCGGTATTAACAAATTTCCTGATCGAGTGTTTTCAAGGGCCTCTGATCGAGTATAACAAGGGCCCCTCATCGGGTATAACAAAGTTCCTGATCGGGTATAACAAAGCCCCATTGGTATATCAAGTCCTTCTCGAGGGCATGGCAATGTCTGATCGGGTATAACAAACCCTCATTAAGTATAACAGAAGTCCGTGATCGAGAATATAAGGAGTCTGGTCGAGTATAACAAGTCCCCTGATCGGTATAACAAAGTCCCTGATCGAGGTATAACAAAGTCCCTGATCGAGTTTAACAAAGTCTCTGGTCGAGTATAACAAAGTCCCCTGATCGAGGTATAACAAAGTCTCTGATCGAGTATAACAAAGTCCTCATCAGTATAACAAGGTCTCTGATCGAGTATAACAAAGTCCCTGATCGGTATAACAAAGTCCTGACCGAGTATAACAAAGGCCTCTCATCGAGTTTAACAAAGGCCCTGATCGAGATTAACAAAGTCCTGGTGTTATAACAACTCCCTGGTCGAGTTATAACAAAGTCCTGATCGAGTATAACAAAGTCCTGAACAGTTATAACAAAGGCCCTGATCAGGTATAACCAAGTTCCTGATCGAGGTATAGCAGCCCCCTGATCGAGGTATAAGAAAGTCGCCTGATCGAGTATAACAAAGTCCCCTAATCGAGTATAACAAACTGATCAGGTTTAACAAAGGCCCCTGATCGAGGTATAAAACAAAGTCCCCTGGTCGAGTATAACAAAGACGCCTGAACAGAGTATAACAAAGGCCCTGATTGAGTATAACAAAGTTTCCTGATCGAGTATATAAAGCCCCTGATCGCGTATAACAAAGCCCACCGTATCTTGAATAACAAAGTACCCTGATCGAGGTATAACAAAGCCCCTGATCCAAGTATAACAAAGGCCCCTGATCGAGTATAACAAAGTCCCTGATCGAGTATAACAAAGGCCCATGATCGGTATAACAAAGTCCTTTGATCGAGTATAACAAAGGCCCCTGATCGAGTATAACAAAGTTCCCTGATCGAGTATAACAA
>NW_024732686.1:0-5328 GCF_018991925.1 Homarus americanus
TGGTTTACACACTGTTGGCAAGTACTTCGCTCTTACACACTGTTGGCAAGTACTGGCTCTTTGTTACACACTGTTGGCCAAGTAGTGGCTCTTACACACTGTTGGCAAGTACTGGCTCTTACACACTGTTGGCAAGTACTGGCTCTTTGTTACACACTGTTGGCAAGTACTGGCTCTTACACACTGTTGGCAAGTACTGGTTCTGTTACGAACCCCTCCACCCAGCACTACGAACCACGCCATCTATTGTCTTGATCTACCTACCCAGCACCACGAGCAACGCCATCTAGGGACGAGACACGAGTATGACTCGTCTTAGTTACCACTCCGGGGTTTCTCTTCTCCATATCCTGGTTGTTGCGTCACCTCCTCAAAGTCTTCTTTGTCAGCTCCAATTCGAGGAGAGAGCACTTGGCTCTGGGAAGTGACCACAGGATCATCTATCCTCTAAACCTACGTGCGGTGACTACCTACCGTCTTCTACAATACTCAGCCTTACTCGTCAGCCATCTCAGCTCCTCACTTAAGTACTAGTATTTTGTATTAACTCCCCCACGTCCACTTGCTTCAAGATTGTTTATGTTGTATTAATATGTATATACTGTTAGTGTTTAGGTTAAGTTTGGTTAAGGGTAATTTATAAGCTGAATATTTTGTTAAGGGATTTATGGTACTTTATTATATACAACGAAAACTCGCATCCTTTGTCTACCCTTTTATAGTCCGATTGTCTTTGTTTTTGTTTTTGTTACCTGTTGGGATCTGGGTAGACGTATAACTATATTCTAAATCCCCAACTCGTAACAGTTCTTACACACTGTTGGCAAGTACTGGCTCTTACACACTGTTGGCAAGCACTGACTCTTTGTTACACACTGTTGGCAAGTACTGGCTCTTACACACTCTTGGCAAGTACTGGCTCTTACTCACTGTTGGCAAGTACTGACTCTTTGTTACACACTGTTGGCAAGTACTGGCTCTTTGTTACACACTGTTGGCAAGTACTGTCTCTTACACACTGTTGGCAAGTACTGTCTCTTACACATTGTTGGCAAGTACTGGCTCTTACACACTGTTGGCAAGTACTGACTCTTTGTTACACACTGTTGCAAGTACTGGCTCTTTATTACCTGTTGCTTAAGTGGCTCTTACACTTTATAGATGTGAGTACCTAGCTCTCTCTTCACACACTGTTAGGCGTGCTGGCTCTTACACACCGTTGGCAAGTGCTGTCTTTATTACACCGTTGGCAAGTACTGGCTCTTTGTTACACACTGTTGGCAAGTACTGGCTCTTACGCACCGTTGGCAAGTACTGGCTCTCTCTTACACACTGTTGTCAAGTACTGGCTCTTACGCACCGTTGGCAAGTACTGGCTCTCTCTTACACACTGTTGGCAAGTACTGGCTCTTACACACCGTTGGCAAGTGCTGGTTCTTTGTTACACACTGTTGGCAGGTACTGGCTCTTACACACTGTTGGCAAGTACTGGCTCTTACACACCGTTGGCAAGTACTGGCTCTCTCTTACACACTGTTGTCAAGTACTGGCTCTTGAAAGTACCCAAATATATACCGCCGTTGGTAAAGTTTTGGTCTCAAAAGAAAAAAACTATCTTGGTATTGTGACGACATTGTTAGACAGGTCAAAACAGGTCACAACAGGTCACAACTCTTACATCAGACCTTTGAGAGTTTACTATTTACTACACCTAACTTAACCTAAACCTAACCTAACCTAAACCAAACCTAACCTAACCTAGCATAAGGTTGTGAGTGACCTGTAGTAGGGCGACCATCATTCAACTTCAGTTATATATATTCGACTATTTTCCATTGAGGAGTAAATAAATTTCTAGTTAATCATCACTTGGTATTTTGTCTTATAAACTATGCTATTATAGACTCAAATCACCTCTTTAACCCCTGACCAAAACTGCTAGTTGTGATAGTTTACACGGTAGTAGCACCTATCACTAGCAACTATTCATTACCTGGACAAACAAGTTCTTAAATTATCTCTGAATCGATGTTATGGAAGGTGGTTTTGATAGGGCGGTCCTGTGCATGGGAGTGGGGAGGAGGAAGGAGGTGTGGTGGAACCACTTAAATCATAAAAATCCATTGGTATTCCTCCGCCACCAACATGATTAGATTTCGACTCGAGATTAGTACTTTAGAAATCGAATCCACACGATGCTATTTTGTTTACATCTGGTCCGCCATTTTGTGTTCCTTACCTGTGTGGCTGTGATGTATGTTGTTGTTGTGTCCTCGTGTGTTGTTGTGTCCTCGTGTGTTGTTGTGTCCTCGTGTGTTGTTGTGTTCTCGTGTGTTGTTGTGTCCTCGTGTGTTGTTGTGTCCTCGTGTGTTGTTGTGTCCTCGTGTGTTGTTGTGTCCTCGTGTGTTGTTGTGTCCTCGTGTGTTGTTGTGTCCTCGTGTGTTGTTGAGTCCTCGTGTGTTGTTGTGTCCTCGTGTGTTGTTGTGTCCTCGTGTGTTGTTGTGTCCTCGTGTGTTGTTGTGTCCTCGTGTGTTGGTGACCTGTGACGTCTCGAAAACATTAATTTGGGTTTCCGTCTCCTAACACCTTCAACATCTCTGTAAGATTTGCCTTGTCGTGTCCTGTCTGGGGAACTGACAGCCCTAAGAATTACACCTGAACTAGAATTACACCTGAACTAGAATTACTCCTGAACTAGAATTACACCTGAACTAGAATTACTCCTGAACTAGAATTACACCTGAACTAGAATTACACCTGAACTAGAATTACACCTGAACTAGAATTACACCTGAACTAAAACGTCTTGATTATCCAGGTAAACAAGAGAGGTATTGATTCTACATAACATTTCTAATAATTACACGGTCTTGGCCTGATAAGCCTTTTGATGACAGTATCTCATCTGGGGAGTCTTTAAGATGGCCGACACGCCGCCATTTTGTGAGGTATATACTTTTCACCTGTATAACCGGTAATAACGTGTAATTATACCATAACATCCTTATAATTACATTGTTATTCATGACTTACTATTTTTTATCATCTTTATGTATGTTTTCGTGTGTGTGTGTGTGTGTCACGTATGAAATCCCATAACTAGTAAATTGTCTCTGGCTATTTCTGTATCTCAGGCCTCTTAAATACAGTACTACTAGTAAGTAATCGGCTAGTAAATCTGTGCTATTTTTTGTGGAAGGATGAGTTAAAAGACGTGACAATGTGGTAATATTACGAACAATAGTCCACAAACTCTTATGGTCATAGAGAAATCCAATATCATCCCCTCGAGTGGTTCTGTGTCGCAGGTGTGGCAGAGTCGAGGCTGGTACACAGGTGTCATAATTAATCACTTGGCAGCTGGAACGTGGGTGTCATATTGCTTGACAGGAGGTACAGGGTGTCGTATAGCTTGACAGTAGGAACATGGGTGTCATATAGCTTGACAGTAGGAACATGGGTGTCATACAGCTTAACAGGAGGATCATGGGTGTCATATAGCTTGACAGTAGGAACATGGGTGTCGTATAGCTTGACAGTAGGAACATAGGTGTCATATAGCTTGACAGTAGGAACATGGGTGTCATACAGCTTGACAGTAGGAACATGGGTGTCATATAGCTTGACAGTAGGACCATGGGTGTCATATAGCTTGACAGTAGGAACATAGGTGACTTATACCTTGACAGGAGGAACATGGGTGTCATACAGCTTGACAGTAGGAACATGGGTGTCATATAGCTTGACAGTAGGAACATGGGTGGCATATAGCTTGACAGTAGGAACATGGGTGTCATATAGCTTGACAGGAGGAACATGGGTGTCATATAGCTTGACGAGTAGGAACATGGGTGTCATATGAAAAACTGACAGGAGGAACATGGGTGTCATATGAAAGCGACAGTAGGAACATTGGTGTCATATATAAAAGCTTGACAGGAGGTACAGGGTGTCATATAGTTTGACAGGAGGAACATGGGTGTCGTATAGCTTGACAGGAGGAACATAGGTGTCGTATACCTTGACAGGAGGAACATGGGTGTCATATAGCTTGACAGTAGGAACATGGGTGTCATATAGCTTGACAGTAGGAACATGGGTGTCATATAGCTTGACAGGAGGAACATGGGTGTCATATAGCTTGACAGGAGGAACATGGGTGTCATATAGCTTGACAGGAGGAACATGGGTGTCATATAGCTTGACAGTAGGAACATTGGTGTCATATAGCTTGACAGGAGGAACATGGGTGTCATACAGCTTGACAGGAGGACCATAGGTGTTATTCACATCTTGACGGCCATATTAATTCTCCTGCTAAAACTTAATTAGGAAAAAAAATCACTTTGTTACGATTTATTACTAAGTATTTCTCTTGAAGTTTTTGTTGATCTTAGTACTTGTTAATTTGTTTACTGTCCGTGTAGCTTATTCTTAACATTCACCTATAACACCACACATCAAAGGCCTCCACAACCTGGTGTCTGCTGAAAGTGTCCACGGCTCTGACCCATACATCAGTCCTGGCCATATATAGCCTTTCAGCAGACTTTTTCTCAAGATGAAGTTAATGTTCCTGTTAATTAGGTCTTTTAGATTATTATATGGTTTTACTTGACCTATTCTTGTTATGTCTTCTATACGTCTACCATCAGAGTTAATGCTACTTCTTAAACACACGCAGTTTTTACTTGTTTCTCTTACCTGCCATATTTTTATTTTATTTTAGGATTTATGACCATTTTCGAGACCACCGTTACTTTAGTCTTTACAGCATAAGATCTTAACCCATATTCGTCATTTTTGTTTCCAATAATCTGTTCACCAGTTTTTATAATGTCTTCAGTGATTGATTGATTGATTCATTGATTGATGTTTGTTGCGTTTATGTCAACTCGATCCTCTCTCCATTGTTACTCTCTTGTCTGGTGATCTATAGTGAACAGTAATCTCTCTGTCAGTCTATCTATCTATCTATCTATCTATCTATCTATCTATCTATAAAGGCAACGTAGTGGAGAAGATTTTCCCCAGTACCTTGAAATCACGAGTTGTAGTGTTTCATTGTTGTCTTCTTATACCTGTGTCACCTGGGCTGATGGCAGTGAAGGTAATTACTTGTTTGAGAAGGTAATTTGCGTACCTGGAGGCTAACCTTCCTAGTTACAGTGAACTTTCCTGATCATGAGCTAAGGTGTTGGTCAAGACTTTACTTTAAAAAGTTTAATTCTTCCTTTTGTTGGTCAGGTCAACATTTAGGACCATTTGGGGATACAGGAGGTTAGGCGCCGCCATCTTGTTGACGTCTCGGGTCACGACATGGCCGGC
>NW_024732687.1:0-7382 GCF_018991925.1 Homarus americanus
AGTGTACTGTGTGGTGATGGTGTACTGTGTGGTGGTTTACTAGTGTTTTATATGATGGTGGTGTGCTGTGTGGTGGTGTTACTAGTGTTGTATGTGGTGGTGGTGTACTGCGTGGTGGTGTTACTAGTGTTGTATTTGATGGTGGTGTACAATATGGTGGTGTACTGTGTGGTGGTATTTCTAGTGTTGTATGTGATGGTAGTGTACTGTATGGTGGTGTTAGTCGTGTTGTATGTGATGGTGGTGTGCTGTGTGGTGGTGTACTGTGTGGTGGTTTACCAAGTGGTGGTGTCCTTTGTGGTGGTTGTGTACTGTGTGGTGGTGGTGTAAAGTTGGTGGTGTACTGTGTGGTGGTGTACTGGTGTGTTGTTAGTGTACTGCGTGGTAGTGTACTGTGTGATGGTGTGGTGTTTGGTGGTGGTGTACTATGTGGTGGTGTACACTGTGCCGTGGTGTACTGTGTTATGGTGGTGTGCTGTGTGTGAGTGTACTGCGTGGTGGTGTACAGTGGTGGTATACTGTGTGGTGGTGGTAGTGTATTGCGTGAGCAGGTAGTTATGCCTGTGTGGGATGGTGGTGTGGTGTACTGTGTGGTGGTGTACTGTGTGATGGTGGTGTGCTGTGTGGTGGTATACTATGTGGTGGTGGTGTACTATGTGGTGGTGTACTGTGTGGTGGTGTACTGTGGTGGTGGTAGTGTATTGTGTGGTAGTGGTGTACTGTGTGATGGTGATATGGTGTGTGGTGGTGTACTTTGTGGTGGTGTAATATGTGAGGGTGGTGTGCTGTGTGGTGTTGGTGTTCTGTGTGGTAGTGTACTGTGTGGTGGTGGTTTACTGTGTGGTGATGTTACTAGTGTTATATGTGATGGTGGTGTGCTGTGTGATGGTGGTGTACTGTGTGGTGGTGTTGATAGTGTTGTATGTGATGGTGGTGTGCTGGTGTTACTAGTGTTGTATGTGAGGGTGGACCTGGTGGTGTGCTGTGTGGTGGTGTTACTAGTATTGAAAGTGATGATGGTGTGTTGTGTGGTGGTGTTACTAGTGTTGTATGTGATGGTGGTGTGCTGTGTGGTGGTGTTACTAGTGTTGTATGTGATGGTGGTGTACTGTGTGGTGGTGTTACTATTGTCGTATGTGATGGTGGTGTTACTAGTGTTGTAAGTGATGGTGGTGTGCTGTGTGGTAGTGTTAATAGTGTTGCATGTGATGGTGGTGTGTTGTGTGGTGGTGTTACTAGTGTTGTATGTGATGGTGGTGTGCTGTGTGGTAGTGTTACTAGTGTTGCATGTGATGGTGGTGTGCTGTGTGGTGGTGTTACTAGTATTGTATGTGATGGTGGTGTACTGTGTGGTGGTGTTACTAGTGTCGTATGTGATGGTGGTGTACTGTGTTGTGGTGTTAGTAGTGTTGAATGTGACGGTGGTGTACTGTGTAGTGGTGTTATTAGTGTTGTATGTGATGGTGGTGTGCTGTGTGGGGGTGTTACTAGTGTTGTATGTGATGGTGGTGTACTGTGTGGTGGTATTACTAGTGTTGTATGTGGTGGTGGTGTACTGTGTGGTGGTGTTACTAGTGCTGTATGTGATGGTGGTGTGCTGTGTGGTGGTGTTACTAGTGTTGTATGTGGTGGTGATGTACTGGGTGGTGGGTGTTACTAGTGGTGTATGTGATGGTGGTGTGCTGTGTGGTGGTGGTGTACTGTGTGGTGGTGGTGTGCTGTGTGGTGGTGTTTCTAGTGGTGTATGTGATGCTGGTGTACTGTGTGGTGGTGTTACACTAATTTTGTATGTGATGGTGGTGTGTTATGTGGTGGTGTACTTTGTGGTTGGTTTACTATGTGGTGGTGTACCGTGTGGTGGTGGTCTTACTAGTGTTGTATGTGATAGTGGTGTACTGTGTGGTGGTGTTATTAGTGTTGTATGTGATGGTGGTGTGCTGTGTGGTGGTTTTACTAGTGTTGTATGTGATGGCGGACTTGGTGGTGTGCTGTGTGGTGGTGTTACAGGTGTTGTATGTGATGGTGGTGTTACTAGTGTTGTATGCGATTGTGGTGTACTGTGTGGTGTTACTAGTGTTGTATGTGATGGTGGTGTACTGTGTAGTGGTGTTACTAGTGTTGCGTGTGACGGTGGTGAACTGTGGGGTGGTGTTACTAGTGTTGTATGTGACGGTGGTGTGTGCTGTGTGGTGTTACTAGTCTTGTATGTGATGGTGGTGTACTGTGTGATGGTGTTACTAGTGTTGTATGTGATGGTGGTCTGTTGTGTGGTGGTGTTACTATTGTTGTATGTGATGGTGGTGTGCTGTGTGGTGGTGTTACTAGTGTTGTATGTGATGGTGGACCTGGTGGTGTGCTGTGTGGTGGTATTACTAGTATTGAAAGTAATGATGGTGTGCTGTGTGTTGGTGTTACTAGTGTTGTATGTGATGGAGGTGTACTGTGTGGTAGTGTTACTAGTGATGTATGTGATGGTGGTGTGCTGTGTGGTGGTGTTACTAGTGTTGTAAGTGATGGTGGTATGCTGTGTGGTGGTGTTACTAGGGTCGTATGTGATGGTGGTGTAATGTGTTGTGGTGTTACAAGTGTTGTATGTGACGGTGGTGTACTGTGTAGTAGTGTTAAGTAGTGTTGTATGTGATATTGGTGTGCTGTGTGGTGGTGTTACTAGTGTTGTATGTGGTGGTGGTGTTTTGTGTGGTGGTGTTACTAGTGTTGTTTTTGATGGTGGTGTACTGTGTGGTGGTGTTACTAGTGTTGTATGTGATGGTGGTGTGCTGTGTTGTGGTGTACTGTGTGGTGGTGTTACTAGTGTTGTATGTGGTGGTGGTGTTTTGTGTGGTGGTGTTACTAGTGTTGTTTGTGATGGTGGTGTACTGTGTGGTGGTGTTACTAGTGTTGTATGTGATGGTGGTGTACTGTGTGGTGGGGTTACTGTGTGATGGTGGTGTACTGTGTGGTGGTGTACTGTGTGATGGTGGTGTGCTGTGTGGTGGTATACTATGTGGTGGTGGTGTACTATGTGGTGGTGGACTGTGTGGTGGTGTACTGTGGTGGTGGTAGTGTATTGTGTGGTAGTGGTGCACTATGTGATGGTGATATGGTGTGTGGTGGTGTACTTTGTGGTGGTGTACTATGTGAGGGTGGTGTGCTGTGTGGTGTTGGTGTACTGTGTGGTAGTGTACTGTGTGGTGATGGTTTACTGTGTGGTGATGTTACTAGTGTTATATGTGATGGTGGTGTGCTGTGTGATGGTGGTGTACTGTGTGGTGGTGTTGCTAGTGTTGTATGTAATGGTGGTGTGCTGTGTGGTGGTGTTACTAGTGTTGTATGTGATGGTGGACCTGGTGGTGTGCTGTGTGGTGGTGTTACTAGTATTGAAAGTGATGATGGTGTGTTGTGTGGTGGTGTGTGTGTTGTGTGGTGGTGTTACTAGTGTTGTATGTGATGGTGGTGTGCTGTGTGGTGGTGTTACTAGTGTTGTATGTGATGGTGGTGTACTGTGTGGTGGTGTGTTACTATTGTTGTATGTGATGGTGGTGTGCTAGTGTTTAAGTGATGGTGGTGTGCTGTATGGTGGTGTTATTAGTGTTGTATGTGATGGTGGTGTGCTGTGTGTTGGTGTTACTAGTGTTGTATGTGATGGTGGTGTACTGTGTGGTGGTATTACTCTTGTTGTATGTGGTGGTGGTGTACTGTGTGGTGGTGTTACTAGTATTGAAAATGATGATGGTGTGCTGTGTGGTAGTGTTACTAGTGTTGCATGTGATGGTGGAGTGCTGTGTGGTGGTGTTACTAGTATTGTATGTGATGGTGGTGTACTGTGTGGTGGTGCTACTAGTGTTGTATGTGATGGTGGTGTGCTGTGTGGTGGTGTTACTAGTTTTGTATGTGATGGTGGTGTATTGGGTGGTGGTGTTACTAGTGTTGTATGTGGTGGTGGTGTACTGTGTGGTGGTTTACTAGTGTTTTATGTGATGGTGGTGTGCTGTGTGGTGGTGTTACTAGTGTCGTATGTTATGGTGGTGCACTGTGTTGTGGTGTTACTAGTGTTGAATGTGACGGTGGTGTACTGTGTAATGGTGTTATTAGTGTTGTATGTGATGGTGGTGTGCTGTGTGGTGGTGTTACTAGTGTTTTATGTGTTGGCGGTGTACTGTGTGGTGGTATTACTAGTGTTGTATGTGGTGGTGGTGTACTTTGTGTCAATTGGTGTTATAGTGTTGTCTTGATGGTGGTGTTAACAGTAATGGTGATGTTACTAGTGTTGTATATTTTGGTACAATAATTGTGCTGTGTGGTGGTGTTACTAGTGTTGTATGTGGTGGTGGTGTACTGTGTGGTTGTGTTTCTAGTGTTGTATGTGATGGTGGTGTGCTGTGTGGTGGTGTTACTAGTGTTGTATGTGGTGGTGGTGTACTGGGTGGTGGTATTACTAGTGTTGTATGTGGTGGTGGTGTAGTGTGTGGTGGTGATACTAGTGTTGTATGTGATAGTGGTGTGCTGTGTGGTGGTGTTGCTAGTTTTGTATGTGATGGTGGAGTACTGGGTGGTGGTATTACTAGTGTTGTATGTGGTGGTGGTGTACTGTGTGGTGGTTTACTAGTGTTTTATGTGGTGGTGGTGTGCTGTGTGGTGGTGTTACTAGTGTTGTATGTGGTGGTGGTGTACTACGTGGTGGTGTTACTAGTGTTGTATGTCATGGTGGTGTACAATGTGGTGGTGTACTGTGTGGTGGTGTTACTAGTGTTGTATGTGATGGTGGTGTACTGTGTGGTGGTGTTACTAGTGTTGTATGTGATGGTGGTGTGCCGTGTGGTGGTGTACACTGTGCGGTGGCGTACTGTGTGGTGGTGTACTGTATGGTGGTGGTGTAATGTGTAGTGGTGTACTGTGTGGTGGTGGTGTACTGCGTGGTGGTGTACTGTGTGGTTGTGTACTGTGTGGTGGTGGTGTACTATGTGGTGGTGTACTGTGTGGTGGTGTGATGATGGTGTGCTGTGTGGTAGCGTACTGTGTGGTGGTGAACTGTGTGGTGGTATACTGTGTGGTGGTGGTGTACTATGTGGTGGTGTATAGTGTGGTGGTGGTATTGTATTGTGTGGTAGTGGTGTACTGTGCGATGGTGGTGTGGTGTGTGGTGGTGTACTGTGTGGTGGTGTACTGTGTGGTGGTGTACTGTGGTGGTGGTAGTGTATTGTGTGGTAGTGGTGTACTATGTGATGGTGATATGGTGTGTGGTGGTGTACTTTGTGGTGGTGGTGTGCTATGTGGTGGTGTACTGTGTGTGGTGGTGTACAGTGTAGTGGTGGTAGTGCTGTGTGTGGTGAGCTGAGGGTGTGCACTGTGTGATGTGGTGGTGTGTGTGTGTGATGGTGTACTGTGTGGTGATGTACTGTGTGATGGTGGTGTGCTGTGTGGTGTATACTGTGTGGTGGGGTAATTGTACTATGTGGTGGTGTACTGTGTGGTGGTTTACTGTGGTGGTGGTAGTATATTGTGAGCCCAGTGGTGTATACTATATGATGGTGATATAGTTATTGTGGTGGTGTACTTTGTGGTGGTACTGCTATGTGAGGTGGTGTGCTGTGTGGTGTTGGTGTACTGTGTGGTAGTGCTGTGTGGTGGTGGTTTTACTGTGTGGTGATGTTATTAATTGGTATATGCTTGATGGTGGTGTGCTGTGTGACCAGGGTGGGGTGTGGCACTGCATGTGGGTGGTGCTAGTGTTTACATGTGGTGGTGGTGTGCTGTGTGGTGGTGTTACTAGTGTTGGCTGTGATGGTGAGACCTGGTGGTGTGCTGTGTGGTGGTGTTACTAGTATTGAAAGTGATGGTGTGTTGTGTGGTGCTGTTACTGAGTGATGTTGTATGTGGTGGTGTAGGGTGTGCTGTGTGGTGGTGTATGCTGTGTGGTGGTATTTAATTGTTGTATATGTGATGGTGATTACATGCTGTGTGATGGTGTTTCTATTGTTGTATGTGATGGGGGTGTTACTAGTGTTGTAAGTGATGGTGGTGTGCTGTGTGGTGGTGTTATTAGTGTTGTATGTGATGGTGGTGTGCTGTGTGTTGGTGTTACTAGTGTTGTATGTGATGGTGGTGTACTGTGTGGTTGTATTACTAGTGTTGTATGTGGTGGTGGTGTACTGTGTGCTGGTGTTACTAGTATTGAAAATGATGATGGTGTGCTGTGTGGTAGTGTTACTAGTGTTGCATGTGATGGTGGTGTGCTGTGTGGTGGTGTTACTAGTATTGTATGTGATGGTGGTGTACTGTGTGGTGGTGTTACTAGTGTCGTATGTGATGGTGGTGTACTGTGTTGTGGTGTTAGTAGTGTTGAATGTGACGGTGGTGTACTGTGTAGTGGTGTTATTAGTGTTGTATGTGATGGTGGTGTGCTGTGTGGGGGTGTTACTAGTGTTGTATGTGATGGTGGTGTACTGTGTGGTGGTATTACTAGTGTTGTATGTGGTGGTGGTGTACTGTGTGGTGGTGTTACTAGTGCTGTATGTGATGGTGGTGTGCTGTGTGGTGGTGTTACTAGTGTTGTATGTAATGGTGGTGTACTGGGTGGTGGTATTACTAGTGTTGTATGTGGTGGTGGTGTACTGTGTGGTGGTGATACTAGTGTTGTATGTGATGGTGGTGTGCTCTGTGGTGGTGTTACTAGTGTTGTATGTGATGGTTGTGTACTGTGTGGTGGTGTTACTAGTGTTGTATGTGATGGTGGTGTACTGGGTGGTGGTGATACTAGTGTTGTATGAGATGGTGGTGTGCAGTGTGGTGGTGTTACTAGTATTGTATGTGATGGTGGTGTACTGTGTGGTGGTGTTACTAATGTTGTAAGTGATGGTGGTGTGCTATGTGGTAGTGTTACTAGTGTCGTATGTGATGGTGGTGTACTGTGTTGTGGTGTTACTAGTGTTGAATGTGACGGTAGTGTACTGTGTAGTGGTATTATTAGTGTTATATGTGATGGTGGTGTCCTGTTTGGTGGTGTGCTGTGTGGTGGTGTGCTGTGTGGTGGTGTTACTCGTGTTGTATGCGATGGTGGTGTATTGTGTGGTGGTATTACTAGTGTTGTATGTGGAGGTGGTGTACTGTGTGGTGGTGTTACTAGTGTTGTATGTGTTGGTGATGTGCTGTGTGGTGGTATTACTAGTGCTGCATGTGGTGGTGGTGTACTTGGTGGTGGTATTTCTAGTGTTGTATGTGGTGGTGGTGTACTGTGTGGTGGTATTACTAGTGTTGTATGTGGTGGTGGTGTACTGTGTGGTGGTGTTACTAGTGTTGTATGTGTTAGTGATGTGCTGTGTGGTGGTGTTACTAATTGCTGTGTGGTGGTGAAAGATTGTGCTGTGGTGTTACTAGTGTTGTAT
>NW_024732688.1:0-11091 GCF_018991925.1 Homarus americanus
CTGTATGAACATGACAATGATCCACATTTCCTGACGCCACATCCACATTTAACAAGTTCTGTGATTGCTTCTGGAGCTGGTGGTTGGTCTGATGTTACTAGTATGAAACAGTCATTGTCAATCTTCCAGCCATGCTCTAATTGTGAAAGCATTTCACTGTCTGCATCACAAGACCACAGAAGAGCTTGATACCTTCCTCTCAATATATGATACTTTAGAGTTGCTGCAGTCGCTGGTAGTTCTCCAGCTTCTGCCTGCGTTTTCTTGAAGAGATGCCATCTAAGTTATGACAGTTTAGTGAAAGTCATTCGTGGACAGTAGAGCTTAAATACAAATTCCTTTAGACCAATAAACATGTCTGCTGGAGGCATTTGGTCTACTCAGCATCTTGAATGCATCTATGACTTTTGTGTTAGATTTCATCAAAGTGCTCCAACATGCTTTCTTTCCTTTGCCAACAAATTTTCCAATGCAGTCAGATCCTGTGAAGGCATGGAAAACTGTAAGGCTCTCTGCCCAATGTGTCGTCGCTCACCAGTTCCTGTTTTCATACTTGTATTTTCTCCAAGTTGAGGCTGCTTTAATATGCCAAACACATCAGTGTCTGGTGACTTGATATGTACAGTGCTGCCCTTCTGTGATGCATATACTGTATGTCCTGCTTAAGTTCTATAACTTGTGATAGCAATTTGATGGTTGAAGTCTTATTTGCTGCTTTCCACGACAGAAGATTAACCTTGGACATCTTTTCCCAGATGCTCAATGGACCAACAATACGTTTCTTGACAAAATTTTCATAATTTTGTCTTCCAACTTCATATGCACATAGATTGTCATATTGGGCATTTTCTGGCATTACAGCTCCAGTTACCAAGTTTAAAAGAGCATCATTTTCCTGGGATTACAGTCACCAATAACATTGTGTAGCTTCTGTACATCAGCATATTGACGGCTGACAATAGCTGTAGAGAGCTCATGATGTTCTGTTCTTTTGTAATCTTTATGAGTTTGATATTTTATGTAATGAACTTAATTTGAAAACCCAAATGGTAGTATATGATCTTTTATCACCTTAGACACTCTGTGCGTCGTGCCTCTCAAGTGATTTTTTTCCTCTCTTACTTCTCTGGACAAATACGACCTTTATCCCATCAGAAAAAATATCACCATATATTTTCTTAATCTACAGGTGCCAAGGTTTAAAATGGCGGATGGTGTTAAAAATTAACCTGAAATTTTTACGTGACCACATATTGTCTTGTTGAGTTTCTGAGAGAACTTCACGGCTAAATAGCGCCTCTGTATTGATAGCCGGTACATGTCGTAATATCCACCGCTCATAGTTAAATCTTTATGTCCGTTTATTTTGTCCTAATTTAAGTATCAAAGAGTGTTTTTATTTTTAAGTATCTTAAGTATCTTTTTTCCTTACTCTTAAGTATCTAAGTATGATGTTTTTTTCATTTTTAAGTAACTAACCATATTTTTTTTTTCATTATAAAATGTGATTGATATAGACAACAGAAGTAAATATCAGCTGGAGGTCGTAAACGAAGCTGATGTGAAGTATTTTGACTCACTGTTCCCACGAACTAATTGCTTCTCTGGTTTATACCGAAGAAATAAAACCGTCAACGAACCATCCGATTCAAATGTGTCTTAGGCGATACAGGGTGTTTAGGCGTCATTCTGATACCAAGAATGACTTTGTGTACTGTGGTGAAGCTGGGGGTAGGATAGGGTTGGGTTGGGTTGGGATGGGTTAGGATTACGCACGTGTGGGTATATTCTGTCGCATTTTATAGGTATCTTGCGTCTTTCTCTTTATTCCTTCTTTATCATGAGTATCTGTGCCTATTAATACACCACCTCGCAGGATAGTGGAAGAGGAATGGATAGTAACGAGATAATATTCTTCTTACATATGCCTTAGCTTGATTACAGGTAACACCAGGTAGAAGTTACGTGACTCTTAAGAGTTTCCTCGACTTAGCTGATTCCTTTGTTGTAGACTTGGCAATTTATCCTTATTAAAATCCTCCACCTGTAAGACCCTCCACTTGTAGGAGCTCTCCTATGGGGCTTCCTCCACTTGTAAGACTCTCCGCCTTAAAAACCCTTTAGGGATTTGAAATACCTTCTCGTCTTGGCTCCACTAGTACTAGTTGACAGTAATGTTGAAGTATATAATGAAGACTCACAGCTCATGGGTTAGAAAAACAAAAGATGCTTGTTTTATTTATTTATTTATTTATTTATTTATAGTTTATTTTAGAATCCCCGAAACTTAGATCAAAATGGCTGACGGGACTCACAAGCGGGCGGTGTTTACAGTATGGACCAAGAATAAAAAATAAATGAAAATAAAATAAATAAATCGTAAATTGGTGCATTGTTTCTCCAGGGGTAATTATAGAAGTACAAATGTTCTCCAGCAGTGAGTAGCGATCATATGCGTATGGAAGCTTCTACTTGGTGAATTGATATAGATGCATTACAGGTTAGTGGGTTACAGGGCCTCCTACGCGATAATATTAAAGTGTTTTTTCCTATGTTTGTGTGGCACTTGAGGTGTTTAGGTTAGGTTTAATTAAAATGGTTTGAATTATAATAGGGTTATATTACGATAAGTTAAGTTGAATTTAGAACTTTTGATTTGCATATATCGTGTTTAGAAGGATTTGTTAGCGAATAAAGTTTAATTTGGATAAGTTTGGTTTAATTTAGATCATTTGATTTTACAAGGTCGTATTATAATGACTGGGAACCATATAAAGAAAACTGTTAAAAATAAATATTTACGGCAGTGAATGAAGTAAGTCAATAAGTGGTGTATAGAGCTGCTGACGCAACTTAAACGGTATATACTGTACATTATATATTATCAGAGCTTTCCTGTTGTACGTAACCGCCTCCGTCAAAGTGTCTTACTGGCTCATGTGAAGATTAGCCTCTAGTTTATTTAACCTCAAGATTAACTACACTGGCACTGCCTGACCTGACCTGACCTTACCTACCCTACCCTACCCTACCCTACCCTACCCTACCCTAACCTAACCTAACCTAACTTAACTTCCCAAGTAGCGTTAGGTTAATCATTAGTTGAAATAAGCTGGGAGGGTTAATCTTCAGGTAATCTATGTGGTTTAACAATTTTGGTCAGGTGAGGGCCTTCCTTACCCTTACTCGGGCAGGAGGGAGGAGGCGCTGTAATCTACAGATCATAATCAACCAAGGCAGATATTGAATCTTTAGTATCGTGGCTTAGAACACATCTTAACATAAGGAACTATTCGCCTCAATACTAATAATACAGTAATTGATTAAATATTATTCTAATAGTACGGTGTATCTTGTGAACCAGATTTATTGTTTGACCTTGTTGAATAGAAAACTGGATTTAGCATGAGGTGTATTGTGGTAAACATCCTTAAGAGCAGCTCTGTGTGTTCTTACGACCTCAAAGTAACACAAAAGGTAGCTAATATCTACCCTTGATCAGTCACTTTATGTAGATGTCAATTGTGTCATTTTTCTAGACTTAGTGCCCCCTGGAGGAGAAAGTAAATACAATGTTGATATATTTTGGTCACAACACACACTAGTAGATTATTTTTCCTTTTTAACTAAATAATTAACACTATGAAGCTAACTAATTATATAACTCAAAGATGGTAACCAATATGGCGTCGATATTGTTCACATACTCTATGATAAATAGATGTATTGTCTGTTTAATTTTAGGGAAGAATTTAATTTATAAACTTTTGAGAATCTGGATACAGGAGTTTTGTCTTTGTGTGTGTGTGTGTGGTGATGATGACGCATACTTTCCTCTGCAGTGAAAAAAATATCTTGACATTGCAAAGTTTAACTGTAAGCCGAAGGAACGTTTGTAATGTGACTTGTTATGTGAAATTGTAACTTGAAATTCTTTGTGAAAAAATATTTCCCTATAAAGTTTGGCAATAAATGAAGTATTACATCAAGTGTAACTTGTAGTTCCTTGTGGAGTAATTACCTATGTGGACGATACAGCTACTCCAGGGTGTAAGACCTAGAGTAGAAAGTCTTTAGACCTTACCTGAGGTTGAAAGACTCTTATAGTGGAACGTCTTAGGTATTGAAACTTTAATTACAGTAAATAAAATATAATCTACCTAAACATTCCTTCACCTGGCGACAACTAATGATACAGGTGGTGTAATAGCTCTTTAAAATTCCTCCGTTTGATATAATAATGACCACACATGAACTTATAATGTGCAATATCTTGATAACACATTAGCTGCAACATTACACATAGTCCAGTGTATGTGTAGTGAGAGACATCTACCTAAATGAGTTACAGAATGTGGAGTTGAGGCAAAAAAAAGTTGGGACATGTTTGAGATCATCAGTTGAGCCAAACGTTTATACTCAATATTGTTTTAATGGTATTTTAGAGCGACCGAAAAATGTACACAAAATGGCCGGCTAGGTGACACATACCTTACAAGAAATAAACATGAGAACGAACACACACACACACACACACACACACACACCAGTTTTACCCACATTATCACCAGACTATCGGCATACCTGGTCGGTGGACACCTGCCTCCTCCTCCTCCTCCTCACCTTGCTAATATGCTAATATGCTAATATGCTCTGGTATGTTCCAGTCTATTTAAGATATGCTCCCATCTATCTTAAAGAGCTTATGCTAGGTTGGTCTGATATGCTCCTCAAAGACTATGCTGATATACTCTTGTCATCTGATATGCCATTATGTTCATATCACTCTAAAGGATATACTAATATGTTCTGATATGTTGGTATGGTTCTGTCTCTCAGAGGGTGTGCTGATGTACTATAAGAGCATATGGGGTATGCTGATATACTTGGTTATGTAGCTAGGCTCATATCTCTCTTACAGGGTATGCTAATATACCCTGATATGCTTGCATCTATCTCTGAGCGTATACTGGTTGACTGTAATGACATAAGAGATATGCTGGTATGCTTCTAAGGGAATATGTTAACATACTCTAATAATAATTTGAAATGAGGTTAGCTATACCTTAGATTCAGGGGATATACTGATATGATATGAATTAACCTAGAAGTATACTGATATGTTCTCAAGGCATTCAGGGGATCTGTTAGTATGCTTCGACATACTTTCGGAACAAGGTAAACTGGACCTTCAGAAGATAGGGTGATATGCTGACATATTCTGATGGATCTAAGAGAGTGGAAGACTATGAGAGCTAGTTAATATACTCAGGTATGTTGATATCCCTTCATGGCACTTGGGAGATATGGTAATATACTCCGATGTGTCTCTTTGGATATACTGATATGCCACTAATGGGTCCCCAGAAAGCAGGAGACAAGTTGATCTGCTTCGAGGACACTAATCTGTATAATGATTTTTTCCCTGACTGTTAAGAAGTATACTGGTATATTTCAAATGTTGCTTAGTATTATAGTATACTTTGGGCTGTTCTGAACATATTTCACAGCTGATTTTCAGAAATATATGCTGCTGTCACTGGCTTGTTTATTCCGGAGACATTGATTATACTTTGAGTATGTTGATATGCTTTGTTACCAGTCAAGGAATATGCTGATATGTTCTGACACTTCTCAGTGATTACCCTGATATACTTAGATACCTGACAGTATTTATTGGAGTATAGTGTCCTATACTCTGATGTCATTCTAGTGATATGCTGATGAGCTGACATACCGCTTTATGTAACTGTGATATATTGAATCATATACATCCATTCCTCACGCTTAATATATATGATATTCTAAACAATGCTGATATTATTTATGTTATACCCTGATTATATACTAACATACTACAGTGTCATTTATAGTGTATGATATTAAACATTCGGGGGTATACTTTGAGGTTATTTAGAGAATATGATGGCAAACGGTGATATACTCTGATGCCATATTTGGTATACACAGATATATTGATATAATTTATATAATATACCGATAGATATAACTAAATATCTGTGAAGTAAATCCTGTACTTTTTGATATACCATTCAGGGTGAAGGTATGCTAATATACCACGATAGCACCCGTCTCTCAGCGCTAATATACCCTGATGGCACACTTAACATCCTGGCGCCGGTCGTGGGGTATACTGATATGCTAAAGTCTTCTTCATCTTCTAATATCTCGACTTCAGCTTCGTAAACTGTGATTACTTAAACGTATTTAACGCTCGTTTACGTAACTTTTTTGTAGAATAAATGAATGTATATCCGGGGTTCTTCTGTTTCTTTGTCCATCTGATGTTTGCGTCCATGTTGAGGAGAACCACTTAGCAGGGCTCGCATTTTCCCATAATGTGTTACCTCAAGTTCCATAATTTGCACTTAGTGAAGCCACGATATCCCGCGTTATGTTGCCCGTCTTACTTCCTTCTGGGTTATGTGTCTTAAGTTGGTGAAAAAATTAAATTAAGGCTGAATTATTGTTAAATGTTAAGGTATTATAGTACTTGTCTGTCGTGTTGTTAATATAACATAGTTTCACCAGCAGTATGTACTCAAGAGCTTATTAACATCGTTGACGAGTCAGAGCCGCAACACTGAACCAATCTATATGAACATTAACACAAAAAATAAATTGTTACATTACATCGACTATCAAGACATAACTTACAATACAAATTAATAAATAATTGTACCAGGCAGATAAAAATATTAGTTACAAAAAAGTATGAAAATAGTCTTAATGTTCACGCCAGAACTTACCCCATAACAAAAGCCATACAACATTTTCCCAGTTAAGACTTCGTTAAATACAATCTCAAACTCCTTCTCAGAAACTGTGTGTTGGTGGTGTGCCACGTGTGGTGTGTGTGTGTGTGTGTGTGTGTGTGACAGCACCTTTGATTTATACAAATATTCACCCAAATGAATAACACCAAGTAATTCACCATGTTATTCACGACTCTTAGATCACTTGGCTTGCGTCTCTCAAAAGGTCGAGCCAGGGTCAGCTGATTCAGTAAACACCGCTCACATTAATAGGGACCTGCCACACTTTGCCATAAACAGATAAATTGTACCGGGAATTTTCCCCCACACACTCATCATTGTCACTTTATGTAACTTGCTGACAAAACCCATGACCCTTCAGGCCTTTTACGCCCTTAATGCATGAGTCATAAAGGCAAGCATGAACTCCGCATGCTTCCCAGTTGGGCACTGTAAACGCTTCTGCGCTTCACCTTGCACAGGATGTAAGGGGGTGCCCAATAAACTAGCCCCCTCGTGGGCAATCTGTAATCACTACCACTGTCTCGCGGCCCAGAGTAGTAGTTGGACATATCACTAGACAGGGAAATTCACACTTAACACAAGTGTTATCTCAAGGTCATATTCACAACACTTCCCTGGACAGAATTCATAATTTATTTTCTCATATTACATCTGTGTGTATACCTGCTACTAGATAAACAGAAAATGCCAAGAAGTGTTTACATCAAGCGCTGCCACTTAAGAGTTCCAAGAACTAAATTAAAACAATTAGTGTGTGTGTGTGCATGGTGTGAGTGTGCATGGTGTGTGTGTGTGTGTGAGTGTGCATGGTGTGTGTGTGAGCATTGTGTGTGTGTGTGTGTGTGTATATGGTGTGTGTTTGTTTGTTTGTATGGTGTGTGCATGGTGTGTGTGTGTGTGTGTGTGTGTGTATGTGTGTATGGTGTGTGTATGTGTATGGTGTGTGTATGTATGGTGTGTGTGTGTGTGTGTGTGTGTGTGTATGTGTGTGTATGGTTTGTGCATGTACGGTGTGTGTATGGGTGTGTGTGATTGTGCATGGTGAGTGTGTGACTGTGTATGGGGTGAGTGTGTGTGTGTGTGTGTGTTTCCATTGCCATGAGGATATCATACAATTCTTAAAGCACTGGTCACATGGGCGCATTTTTTTTTAGCAATTTCTTGCCGGAAAGTTATTTCGAGCAATTTTCGAGAAATTCGAGCAAGTTTTTGAAGCATTTTTATTGACAATCGTGATAGTCAATTTCTTGACTATTTCGAGCAAGATTATCGGTTCAAAACCCGGTTAATACCATATTTAATGACACGAAGCTTATTTATCGAGTATTTACCTTGGCTATATATAACATAGATCAATAACATTATGTATAAAATGCACAAACAGTTTTTTACGACACACTGAGTTTATTATTTGGGTGGTGTTTTGGCGTGTTTGTTTACAAAACACAAGCCCATACAGCCGGTCATTCTCCACACACTAACAACCCTCCCTACTGTAACTACGATAGTTGAACCAGTCTATATTAAACACTCGTTCCTCCTCCTCGCCGGCCACTTACGAGTCCCCAATAGTTTTTCTTCGCTTTCTCTCATTTCTTTTTAATAATAACAATAATACCAAGGATAGCTGCTGCGTCGTCTGCATTGTTGTTGTGATGTTCCGTCTCCCTTCTACTCGCACAGCGGCGTTAACTTTTTTTTCTTGCTGTAGTAACTGAACCAAGAGCCACTCGTGTGACCACATTTGGAAGAAATTACTCGTAATTTCTTGCTCCAAATTAATTGCTCATCAAAGGGATCGTGTGACCGTAACTTAAGTCACCCTTTAAGAAAAACTGTAAATACTGATTCACAAAACTTAAGGATAATTTCTGACTTGGAACCATCGGTGTAATGCAGAAAACAGTTATTGTATTCTAAAACCTACCCAAGAAATCTTTTACCCACTTACGATATAATTCTTTTCTATTCCATCAATAGATGTTATTTTACTTTTTTATACGTATTTTTATTTTAGTAATTTATAAACTATTTTCTTTATATACTTCATTACCTTTTAGTGTAATGAAGAGAATGAATTACAGAAGGTTTTTATAATTATATTGCGAACAATATTTTTCCTCTCAATAAATAAACAATGACGATGATCTTGTTTACAATATGGAGCTTGATGTCTTACTCCATGTTCGTTTATTACATTTTCTGCCATACCCGACTGTTCTTTTCTTTCTTGTGGTGAAGGTTTTTGACAATTGATATATATATAAAGTTGAGTTAAGAATAATGACTCTGATATTATAGCCATTAGGTCCTGAATAATAAGTGGTGTCTAAGTGAACAAATGTATGATGTCTTCAATTACCAGCGTAGTGTTGGGTAACAGTGGGGGTAGAAGCGAAGGGTAGGAGTGAAGGGTGGGAGTAAGGCGTGGGAGTAAGGGGTGGGAGTAAGGGGTGGGAGTAAGGGGTGGGAGTAAGGCGTGGGAGTAAGGGTGGGAGTAAGGGGTGGGAGTAAGGGGTAGGAGTAAGGGGTGGGAGTAAGGGGTGGGAGTAAGGGATGGGAGTAATGGGTGGGAGTAAGGGGTGGGAGTAGGGGGGGGGAGTAAGGGGTGGGAGTGGGCGTGGAGTAAGGCGTGGGGGTAGGGGTGGGAAGTGGGGTGGGAGTGGGGGGTGCAGGAGTAAGGGGTGGGGAGTAGGGGGTGGGAGTAAGGCGTGGGAGGTAAGGCGTGTAGGAGTAAGGGGTGGGAGTAAGGGTGGGAGTAAGGGGTGGGAGTAAGGGGTAGGAGTAAGGGGTAGGAGTAAGGGGTGGGAGTAAGGGGGTGGGAGTAAGTGGTGGGAGTAAGGGGTGGGAGTAAGGCATGGGAGTAAGGCGTGGGAGTAAGGGTGGGAGTTAGGGGTGTGAGTAAGGGGTGGGAGTAAGGCATGGGAGTAAGGCGTGGGAGTAAGAGTGGGAGTTAGGGGGTGTGGAGTGAGGGGTGGGAGTAAGGGTGAGATGAGTTGGGATGAGTTGGGATGAGAGTTGGGGTGGGGTGGGGAGTGGGCGTGGGATGGGGAGTGGGAGTGGGGGGTGGAGTGAGGTTTGTAGTGGGGATGGGGTGTGGGTTGGGTGGGGAGTTGGAATTGGGGTTGGGAGTGGGCGGTGGGTAAGGTTGGGATGGGGTTGGGTTAGGGGTTGGGAGTGGGGTAGGGAGTGGGGGTTGGGGAGTGGGGGTTGTGATGGGGGTGGCAGTAAGGGGTAGGAGTAAGGGTTGGGAGCAAGGGGTACGAGTAAGAGGGTGGAAGCAAGGGGTGGAAGCAAGGGGTGGGAGTAAGGGGTATGAGTAAGTGGTAGGAGTAAGTGGTAGGAGTAAGGGGTAGAAGTAAGGGGTAGAAGTAAGGGGTAGGAGTAAGGGGTAGAAGTAAGGGGTAGAAGGAAGGGGTGGGAGCAAGGGGTGGGAATAAGGGGTGGGAATAAGGGGTGGGATTAAGGGGTGGGAGTAAGGGGTAGGAGTAAGGGGTAGGAGTGACGAGTAAGAATGTGGGACAAGAGGGGGGGGTAGCAGTGGGGGGTAGGGTTAGGTTACAAACTTCTATTTACTTCATCATCTGTATCCTGCTGGTGATGTTCTCTCTTTAAACAATTTGTAAAATAAATAAATAAATGGTCAGGTGTAAATGGTAAGAATTTAACAGAGTAATACTGAGGTATTACAAGAAAGAACTAAAAACTGTCCACTGTGTGTATCAACATTTTATAAAATATTTGTGAAGCTGTAAAATACTTAGATATAAACTTTTAATTCAACTCTGTAATAAAAATAATTGCAATAATGAATCTAAACAAAAAATGAACTGGGTGAAAAAAATCTACAAAATACTAAAAATATAAAAAAGAAGAATTACAGTAAAACCTGAATCATTGTAATAAACATTATTAAACTTTTCGTTGTTATGACCTAAAACAAACAAGGAAGACTCGTCTAGATTTTCGCTCTGTGAATTAACTCCTTGGATCGCTTTTGGGCAAGAGGGGAGTTACTCCGACTTATTCCGTGAAAATATTCCCAACTGTCCATAGAATCCGTTACAGTTTCCTTTATAGTAAGTGACTCACAAATGATTAATATTCCCATTCACCAATACTTTATTATATCAGAGAACAGTGCAGAGATAAGCTGGCCAATGAGCGATGGTCAAAGATAATACAGATTTAATACTGGATTGATAAGTACAGCTATAGTGATTTGTTTCATGTTACAGTAATAATAAGCTTTATCAAATGTTATAACTACCAAAGTGTTATTTTCGTGATC
>NW_024732689.1:0-15141 GCF_018991925.1 Homarus americanus
ATGAAACACAAGACCTGTGTAACACCCCATTAATAGAAACAAACTTATAAACCGACCCATCTCTCACCTGATCCTCCTCCCCGGAAGTCACCTTCTCTCTTACCCGCTTCAGAGTGGCACACGAGTCTTGAAGCTTGGCGAACTCCTTGGGCGTCACAGTCAGTGGCAACAAATTCGGCAGAATCAGGGGATGCGGTCGTTTCACCTTCGCCGTCCGTGGCCCTACAGCTTGGACCTTGGCGGCAGGCGTGGCGGCGCGAGAGGGTGGCGAGGCGACCTCGGCAGGTGGTGAGTCGTCATCAACAGGTGGCGTGAGGACTGGTGCTGGTGGTGAGGAGACTGGTGCTGGTGGCGAGGAGAGTTTTAACGTTTCCGGGTCGTTAGGGTCACAAACACCGGGAACATTACCAATGAGGGCACTTGCACATTTAATGGGAGCTCTTACCACATTAGACCAACCAGTGAAATAGGGGCAACGCAGGTAGCACCTAACAACAGGGAACTGGTCAACACGACCTAAATAATCGGCGACACTAACCTTCGGGCAGCTGGAGATGTCAGCATCAGGCAGGGCTTCTTCAGAGACAATAATGCACGAGCAACCAGTGTCCCTGATGAAAGTAGATGCCCTAGACCCATTGATTGTTCCACTGACACAATAACGGGGGCAGCTCCTGACCTCCAAACAGAATCCGACCTTGTTGCTGGGTTGAGTGTCAGCAGTCTTGAAGGCGAGGGGATTCCTGGGACAGCGAGAACGAATGTGCCCTTCTCCTCCACAGCTGTGACACCGCACGGCTGGTGAACTACTCTTGTGTACTCCTGGGGATGGTTCCTCGGAGGACGGAGGCTTCGCAATCTTCACTACAGGAGGGGAAGACTTGGGGTAGGCGTTGCGAGCAGACGCCCAGTTGTCGGCAAGATGCACAGCTTCTCCAAGCGTCGCTGGCTGGTGTTCTTTGATGAAAATTCTCAAGTCTGGAGGTAGAGAAGACAAAAACTGATCTAATATCTTGAAGTTAGAGAGAGACTCAAAGGTTTCTTCAACCCCTGATGTCTCCAGCCATTGTTGAAATAAACGACCCAGGTGAATCGAAAACTGCTGGTACGTTTCTCCCTCTCTAATCTTCGTTCTGCGAAAATCAGCACGATAACCGTCAGAAGTCTTGCAAAATCCTCGCAAGAGAGCTTGCTTCAACAAGAAGTAATCTCGGGTGATGTCGGCAGACAGGGACGTGTAAATTTCTACCGGCTTACCACTCAGTAGGCTACCCAACCTTCCAGCATAGCTATCTGGGGCTACACCAAGCAGCTCAGCTACCCGCTCAAACCTAACAAGGTAGGAGGCGATGTCTTCTCCTTCACGGTACACAGGCAAGCTGGGTTTTACCACATTGTCTTGTATATGGCCAGAGGATTCTGGTCTACTTGAAGTATTAATCCTAGCCAGTTCTAGGTCCTTTTCTGCCTGCAACTTAGCTAATTCGAACTCTCTTTCTCTCTGACGTTCCTCCAACTCTCTTTCTCTCTGGCGTTCCTCCAACTCTTTCTCTTTCTGGCGTTCCTCCAACTCTCTCTCTTTCTGACGTTCCTCTCTCTCTTTCTCTTTCTGACGTTCCTCTCTCTCTTTCTGACGTGCCTCTCTCTCTCTCTGACGTTCCTCTCTCTCGGCATTCTGTTGGGTGACCACATACTGACCAATGTCATTACCTGTCAGACCCAGGGCCACCGCTTGATCTTTCCACACCTCAAAAGCAGACATAATGATCCGAAAGGCCAAGAACAAAGGAAAAAACAAACAACTTACCCCGCAAATAGCCAAAGGTAACTCACCTAGTGGCTCAATCAAACCAGTAAATGATTTGATCCGACTGGAGGGAACCTCGTTCCGCACCCAGCCCAGCTGAATCACCTCAGGGTAACGAAACCGCACCAGGTGAAACAACAAATATGCTATGACAGCATCCACAGTGCACCCCAACCAACACTAATTAACTTCCCCACGTACAAGGGAGAGCAACACAATTAGCACACAGAAACCAAAGGTCAGAGACAATCCTGGCAAGGTCGCCACTTGTAAAGGCCTAGGACTTAAGCATAGAAATCCCTTACCAGGCTAATCAGGATCTTAATAAAGGAAAGTCAAGGACCATGGTTTTCCGAGGAATAACAAACAACCGTTCGAGATTGGCATCTCTTTACTATAAAAATATAACACAAAACTCTGACACCACTCAACAATCATCAAATAATTACGGGAGTCAAACAATTAATGGAAGCAACAATTAAAGGAATCAAACAAATAATGGGAGTCAACAATTAATGGATTCAAACAATTAAATGGAGTCAACAATCGATAGAATCGAACAATAAAGGGGAGTCAGCAATTAATGGAATCAAACAATGAACAAATATTTCCTACGGCAGTGGCCCTGGGGGAAGGTTCTGGAACACGGTGATGCACACTCAGGGCAGGGAAGCGTCCATTCACTCCACACTCAGCAACGTCTTGAAAAGGCAGGAGAACACCGGGGCACCGACGGAATGTGATGAACTGATGGTCGTGGTATGCGGTAGTGGTAGATGACCAGAGAGTTGGCAGTTGATGGGTGAAGGTCTGGGAACACAGCCCACGAGTCCAGGACCTATGATGAGATCACAGCCAGAATTTGACGGACAGCAGGGTAGCTAGATACTGACGGTATGGCGGCTGGGTTGAATCTGCCCGCGGCGGAGAGGGTTGCTGCCGTTATCACCTCCGTCCAACCACCCCAAGTGTCGTCTGCACCAGCAAACGAGCGAGTTAGCAGCGGTAACTAGCCGGAGGATCGTTTCTGCCCTTACATATATATATATACATACATATATCAAGATTTATCTTATCCACGTTTTCATTGTGGATCTACATGAAATATATATATATATATATATATATATATATATATATATATATATATATATATATATATATATATATATATATATATATATATATATATATATATATATATATATATATATATATATATATATATATATATATATATATATATATATATATATATACAGTCAACCCTCACTTTACGCGGTCCCACATTCCGCGTTTCCACGTTTACGCGGTGCCCTGCCAGAACCCAGGATGCTCACATTCCGCGGTGGGTGTACCCCTTTACACGGTGAAGTATAATTTTTTTAATTTAGCTCATAAAATTCATACAAATTACCCGGCCAGAATATAATTTTCATTGCTGGAATTCTTACAATTTGGTGATCATTTTGAATATAAACATCATATATTTTGCATTAGACATAAAATTTTTAGATAAAATGTTTAATCTGAGTAAGTATGTTATCTTTTGTGCAAAATATATGACGTTTATATTCAAAATATTCCTGGTCTTACAAGGAATCCAGCAATGTCAATTATATTATCCTAACTTTAGTCTGAGGTATTATTTAATACAAAATGTTAAAATCTAAATTTTTCACCCAACATCTCTTGAAGGGAGGATTGGTGGGGGGTGGGGGGGAGGGTTGGGACTGACCACGCGGTTGGAAGAGGGGGGAGGCAAGGTGGGGTACTTTGATTGACAGATAGTGTCATGAAGAATATTTTTTTTTTATTAACTGAAGATATTTGTTTTAGCTCATAAAATTCATACAAATTACCCGGCCAGAATATAATTTACATTGCTGGAATTCTTACAATTTGGTGATCATTTTGAATATAAACATCATATATTTTGCATTAGACATAAGATTTTTAGATAAAATGTTTAATCTGAGTAAGTATGTTATCTTTTGTGAAAAATATATGACATATATATTCAAAATATTCCTGGTCTTACAAGGAATCCAGCAATGTCAATTATATTATCCTAACTTTAGTTTGAGGTATTATTTATTACTATACCTGGTTTTCCCCCAAAAATTTCTCAGAGAGGGAAGAGCCGGCAGTGTAGTGTGAGAGGGGGAGGGAGTCATGTCCATTATTTGAATGGACATTAACTTGGCGACTGTATTTCTCTAAAGTATTAATTGTGTGCATGTACCATCAAGATGTTATTTTTACTACAACATAGTTATGTGTCGTCAAAAAGTGGAGTTTGGGGATCGGCCTGGACTCCATTTCAATTAATCCCATATGTTATGTTATTCACTTTACGCGTTGCTCGCTTTCCGCGGTACCCTCCAGGTTACATTAACCGCGTAAAGTGAGGGTTAACTGTGTGTGTATATATATATATATATATATATATATATATATATATATATATATATATATATATATATATATATATATATATATATATATGTGATATCCAGAAATTTCAGAGTAATTTCAAATGCCCGCCATGAGTGATACTGAGCGTTCAAGGTCATCTGAGGGGAGGGAGCGCTGCCTGCTCGTAGCGAGAGATTGCGGAACTAGGCCTATATGATATTAAATATGATTTACCGAATTAATAATGATGCGATTCATGAAGTTAAGGGACTATTATTGAATTTGAAATTATTATAGATCGTTTAGCAGTCTGAATAATGTTACGGGTGTCCCAAGGAGTTATTAGTTAGGCGGAAAATATATCACGTAGGCCCAAGCTAACGCCTTGAGAGGACACGAGGCGGGTTCTCTCCCAGTCCCGGAGAGCATTCACACAGATAAGACGTTCCGCGCGTCCATCAGAAATAGTCACGTGTCCTAGTCACCTGTGCTGGGCTATTGCAGTATAACAAATAAGTCTCATTCGATCTCAGACAGGGTTAGATAGGGCAGTGATAAAGTAAACTAGAGCTAACAGTGAGTTCATTTCAGGGTTTCCGTCAGAACCCACTTGACTGGAGTTGACCGGAGTTGACTGCGAGAGATTGACTGCCGTTGATGATTGAGGTTGGCGATTGTCGCCATTGGACCGATCAGTGTAGGCCTGTCACTGTTTAGCGGGGTAGCAAAGGATCTCTTGAGTGAACGAGTGCTCCCGACAACTAAAACGTCACGGGACCAGCATCAGCAGTGGGTGATCAGTTCTTACCACTCCGGTGCACAACCCCACATGTCCCGAGCAGCTAGTGAAACCCTCTTGCTAACGGGAAGCTAAAGTTTCTCTCAACTGCGCAAGGTCTGATTGGCTCACTCTCTTCCTGCCCATGGACGCACTGGGAGTACACTGGGGCTATCTGAGTATATTAATGGTCACACACTGAGACCGTGAGTCTAGGATTCTAGGAGATACCTAGAGGAACATTTTATCTTCCTTATCACGGGTGTAGTTAACACCATTCCTCAGACTGATATTATCTTGACGTGTGTAGTTTAATATTTCTTAAATAATTTTGATAGTAGTGTTTTTTGAATGTTTGTGCCATTAAGTGGAACCAGAGTGATACTGTGATTTGATTCTTTTAATGCCTCTAATTCTTCATAATTCTGATCTCAGGTATAACCTTGTTCCCCAGAGCAGTGGTTAGGTTAGGTTAGGAAGTGTACACCTGTTGGGGTGCTATAATTTTGTTGAGTGATATTATTTTGCTGAAAGCCCTTAGGGCCTATTCATTGTAGAGTATTGAATTTCTTATCTTTTATTACCATTCCTCAGTGACTGATATTATTTTGTTGAAGACCCTTAAGGCCTATTCATTGTGGAGTATTTAATTTCTTATTTTTAGTACCATTTCCTAAGTGACTGATATTATTTTGTGAAAGCCCTTAAGGCCTGTTCATATGTGCAATTAACATTTCTTGATACTTTAAATTTATTGTTGCCTGTGTTTCTAATAATTTCTATGTCATGTATAACTTTTATTCCCCAGAGTAGTGGTTAAAGTTTAAGTTAAGAGGTGCGCATATTGGTGTACCATTATTTGATTGTGTTTGTAGTGTTGGAGGGAATATAAGTGTCTAAATTTTACAGTGTGTCTCATTCATCCAAGTCACAGACGCTATCCTTCCACGGGTCACGGACAGTTCATTTTGTGTAGTAGATTTAAGTGTTCTTGTGCTGGTTTGGGATTTTTCTCAAAGGGGCGCTTCCACTGCCTTTACCATCTATTAAATTTTAATAAACCCCAAGTCAAGTGAGAAATTAAAGTCCAGCAAATTCCGACCGGTTACATATATATATATATATATATATACGCAAGTAAATCACTGTAGGTGCGCGTGATCTAGGTATATGCTGATAACCACAAGGAAAGAAGAAAACACGATGTTCCCAAGCGCTTTCGTGTAATTCACATCTTCAGGGGTGAGTACAGACTATATATATATATATATATATATATATATATATATATATATATATATATATATATATATATATATATATATATATATATATATATATATATATATATATATATATCGTATATACTCGTCTATAACCCCCCTTCGTATATAGGTCGACCCCGATTTTATGACCAAGAAATCGTTAATTTATGATATTCCTCGTTTATAGGTCGACCCACGTTTTTGAGGGTAAAGGAACAACAAAACCTTCAGAGAAACACTACGTCCTATAAACTTGTTTACCATTTATTATCACGACACTTTACACTGAAACGCGGGTAGTTTCAACAAAAATATTGTATATTTCCATTCAAGTATTTATTCAAGTCAATTGGGAGGGAATATTATTGTAATACAACAGTTTTTTAACTAAACCATTCGAAAAGTGATTACGGTAACATCTTTTGAACGAAAGAAAGCCAAAGTCTTTGTTTTCGTCACGATTTTATCCCACTTTCCACTTTAATACGTATGTCATTTCAGCAAAAATATTACATTTCCGTGAATGTATTATATCAAGCACAGTATGAATAGAATATCATTGTAATATAACAGAAATACATTGAAATACATCACGTTTCAGCAAAACTACTATTTATTTCCGAGAATATGGAAATATAATATTTTTGCTGAAATGACGTACGTATTACAGTGGAAAGTGGGATAAAATCGTGACGAAAACAATGACTCACTTTCTTTCGTTCAAAAGATGTTACCGTAATCGCTTTTCGGATGGTTTTCAGTTAAAAACTGTTTTATTACAATAATATTCTATCCTAATTCACTTGTGATGTAAAAGTTTTTTTATTGAAAACGATTCGAAAAACACGTGCACCGTCTAGCTGATACGGCAGAACCCTGGTCGCGGAGGCTTTGTGTTTGCATCGGCCCTTCTTAAGCAGCTTTTAATTTTAGCGTACGTTGAAATTGTGTTTACCGGTATATTCTTATTTTCTTGCTTCTTATTTTCCAGAAATATGACAAGTTTTTATATAATACAATGTTACGGTACTTTTAATTTACAAGTACAGTACTCCCTCTTTATCGACGGATTTTTTATCGACGGTTTCGATTATCGACGGATTATTTAGACGGATTTTTATTTTGGCTTTATTTGAACTCTGCGGGCCTTGTTTGTACTTTCGCCGCTAGGCGGCACTAGTGGCGTGACTAGCGTCTACTCGCGGCCCGCCTTCCCTGAACACAGACATCAGCCAAGCCGCGTGGGCAACAGTCTTTGATTTTCAACTTTTGCTGGTGGTTCATCACATCAACTTATATCACCATGCCTCCCAAACGACCTGCTGCTCCCTCTGGATCTACACCTAAGAGGGCAAGATGAGTGCTGACGCTGAATGAGAAGAATGAAGTGCTGAAACAACTCGACAGCGGTATGAGCTACGCAGCTGTTGGCCGCCACTTTGGGCTCAACGAATCCATGTGCGTGGAATTAAACGACGTGCAAAGGATCTGAAGCACGCTTTAGCTTCAAGTGCACCAGTGACATCAAAAGTGACAAGCCATGTGCGTGATGATGCCCTCATTAAAATGGAAAAAGCACTGAACATTTGGATAGAGGACCTAAACCGCCGCCGCATACCACTTGACTCGAAATTTATTAGGCAGAAAGCTAAGGAACTTTATGATAAGTTTTCTAAAGGTGATGATCATGGTGTTGGTGATGGTGATGATCAGGGTGATGGTGATAATCAGGGTGATGGTGATAATCAGGGTGATGGTGACAATTTGAAAATATTTGCAGCTAGCAAAGGATGGTTCGAGAAATTCAGACATCGTTATGGGCTGCATAATATAAAAGTGACTGGCGAAGCTGCATCAGCAGACACTGTGGCAGGGGAAGCATACCCTGCAGAGTTTGCTAACCACATAGAACAAAAGGGTTATAGGCCGGAACAAGTTTTTAATGCTGATGAGTCAGGCCTATGGTGGAAGAAGATGATGATGAAAATAAGAACTTAACTTTAGATAATCTTGGTGAAGTAATAAGAATGAGTAAGGCCCTCTCTGCTCGTCTCTATGACATTGATCCCTCCCTTGATAGGTCCCTTAAAGCAAAGAGAGCTATTGAAAATGTTATGTTGCCATATATAGAACTGCAGAGGGAAATGAGAAGCAAGAAAGCACAGACCACCATCACCAACTTCTTCAGTCGCCGAGTGCCTGCCATCGCCGAACCTGCCGGCATCCTGCAACAGGAGGCAGAAGCTGCCGACACCTCACAACAACAAGACGTAGAAGCTGCCGGCACCTCACAACAACAAGACGCAGTACCTGCCCACACCCCTCAAGAAGATGCAGACCTTGACTCATCATACGCATCTGACTGGTCAGGCTTTTAATAAGCCTCAATCATCACACTTGTATATACTGTACACTGTATTGTTTACTGTAAGGACCGATGTTCACTTCAATAAATGAAATCGTAAGTTTGCTAGTATTTTTGTCCACTTATTATATTATTATTTATACACTATTATTTAAGGTTATGTGTAAAGGAAACGCATTAATGCTTAAAGGTACATTTATTCAACATATGCTAATAATAGTTAGAAAAATTACGTAACCATCACGGTATCGACGGTTTCTTTATCGACGGCCGTCTACAGAACGTAACCCCCGTCGATAAAGAGGGAGTACTGTATTCATTTTTAAAAATACAGAACACACCAAACAAATACTAGTACGTATATTTGCGTGACTCTCCCGCCAAAAAAGACCAAACAGCTGGTACTCTCTCCCTCAGCCCTACCAAAGATAGCCCAACATCTTTCTTGTTTATTCTCTTCCAATTTCTCACTTTAACTGGTATTTTTTACTTCATATTGCCTACATCAGATAAACTACAGTAATTGAGGTTAGATATTGTTATAAATTTGATTACCGGGTCCTGGCAGGTACCGTTAGAACCACCTGACCCTACCAACAGTGTTGCAAGTCAGACAGCATTTTTTTTTTACATTTTTGGTGTCTCCATTTGTTAATTTTTTTCCTGTGGGGTTTGCACAATAGTATACTGTTTTACCTACATTATTGTAAAACGATTAGGGAAAAGAAATACTCGGTAACTTAAAATTTTAAAAGGAAAATTTTGAAACTGGCAACTGTGTGTAGATGACCTGACTCACATCATATTATGTCATCACGATTAGCCCACGTGTATATTTCACATTGTGTCTTGTTACAGTGTAGACGTTCTTGACCCATATTCTCTTCAGCATGGATTCAAGAAGAAAGTTCACAGCAATGTTCAAGCTGAGAGTGATTGAATATGCAGAACAGACTAACAACTGTGCAGCAGCAAGGGAATTTAAGGTTTCCGAAAAAAGTGTTAGAGACTGGAAAAAGCTCTCTGCACAACTTAAGCTTTTGCCGAAAAACAAATGCGCTAACAGAGGAAAGTGTAACAAGTGGCCACAGTTGGAAGTTGAAGTGGCAAAGTATGTCAGTGAAAACCGACAGAATGGATATGGTGTTTCCCGAGGATCAATTCGAATCTTTGCCTTGAAACTAGCAAGGAAATTAGGCATCACAGATTTTAAGGCGAGTCATGGTTGGTGCACAAGATTTATGAAAAGAAATGATTTTGTACTGAGACGGAAAACGAAAATATCACAGCGTCTTCCACAAGAACTTGATGACAAGGTTATTGAATTTCATAGGTTCATAATCAAACACCGGAAGAAGAATTCATATAGACTTTCGTGTATTGGAAACATGGATGAAACGCCCATGAATTTTGATATGCCAATCAGTCAAACAGTGAATAAAGTTGGTGAAAAAACAGTTTTAGTTAAAACTACTGGACATGAAAAATCAAGATTCACAGTTGTGCTATCATGTATGGCTGACGGCACAAAGCTGACGCCTATGGTAATATTTAAAAGGAAAACAATTCCAAAGCAAAATTTTCCAAACGGTATAATCATCCATGTGCACGAGAAAGGATGGATGGATGAAGGCGGCATACAAATATGGCTTAAAAAAGTCTGGAACTTTAGACCAGGGGAACTGCGCAAAGAAAAAAGTCTTCTTGTGTGGGATATGTTTCGGTCACATCTTGTTGACAGTGTTACTGCTGGGATTAGGAAGGAAAACACTGATACAGCTGTGAGTCCTGGTGGATTAACAAGTCTTGTCCAACCACTGGATGTTTCCATAAACAAACCATTCAAAGATGCGGTAAGAGTGAAGTGGAACAACTGGATGATAGAAGGCGATAAGACATACACAAAGGGAGGCAACATCCAAGCTCCATCACTAGCAACATTATGTGAATGGATTGTAGAGGCCTGGGATGCAATCAGACCAGAAATTGTGGTGAAATCTTTTAAGAAATGTGGAATTTCGAATGCTCTTGATGGAACAGAAGACGACTTGTTGTGGGATTATGAGGCTAATGAGAGCGTGAATGAGGATGAAGATATTGATGATCCTATGGCTGATGATGGTGTTGATCCATATGACGATGCTGTTCAAGGAGAGGACTGGGAGGAGCGGTTTGGTGCTGCAGATGATGACAAGGAAAATGATTTTGATGGATTTTAATGAAAATATTCAGAAATATGGTATCGTAGTATTTATTCAAGTCAATAAGGATAGAATATTATTGTAATTCAACAGTTTTTTAACGGAAAACCATTCGAAAAGCGATTACGGTAAAATCTTTTGAACGAAAGAAAGTGAGTCATTGTTTTCGTCACAATTTTATCCCACTTTCCACTGTAATACGTACGTCATTTCAGCAAAAATATTACATTTCCATATTTATTTCTGAGAATATATTCATTCAGGCACAGTTAAGGTAAAATATACTTGTGATGTAATATTTTAATGAAAATATTTATAAATAAGGTATCGTATTTTTCTTTTGTTTCAAATTTATTTAACAAAGATTGATGTTTCAAATTTAATTCACAAAAATTTATGTATCTATAAATAAACTTTTAAAAATGAATTCTTTATGTTTTACATACTCCTGTGCATACCATACCATGCATTTGGCTACTTTGGGCTTGCTATGATGACACAAGAGATCTGCCCTGGCAACTGTACCGACACTCACAGCGGGCGGTGCGTTGGTGCATCGTTTTCATTGTTTACTGGTAGTTACTGGTAAATATTTTTCAACCCTTCGAAACTATTACCCGTATAGAGGTCGACCCCCAACTTTTTGCCAAAAAATTTGGTCTTAAGAACTCGTGCTATACACGGGTATATACGGTTCACACACACACACACACACTCACACACACTCACACACACTCACACACACTCACACACACTCACACACACTCACACACACTCACACACACTCACACACACCACACACACACACACACACACACACACACACACACACACACACACACACACACACACACACACACACACACACACACACACACACACACACACACACACACACACACACACACACACACACACACACACACACACACACACACACACACACACACACACACACACACACACACACACACACACACACACACACACACACACACACACACACACACACACACACACACACACACACACACACACACACACACACACACACACACACACACACACACACACACACACACACACACACACACACACACACACACACACACACACACACACACACACACACACACACACACACACACACACACACACACACACACACACACACACACACACACACACACACACACACACACACACACACACACACACACACACACACACACACACACACACACACACACACACACACACACACACACACACACACACACACACACACACACACACACACACACACACACACACACACACACACACACACACACACACACACACACACACACACACACACACACACACACACACACACACACACACACACACACACACACACACACACACACACACACACACACACACACACACACACACACACACACACACACACACACACACACACACACACACACACACACACACACACACACACACACACACACACACACACACACACACACACACACACACACACACACACACACACACACACACACACACACACACACACACACACACACACACACACACACACACACACACACACACACACACACACACACACACACACACACACACACACACACACACACACACACACACACACACACACACACACACACACACACACACACACACACACACACACACACACACACACACACACACACACACACACACACACACACACACACACACACACACACACACACACACACACACACACACACACACACACACACACACACACACACACACACACACACACACACACACACACACACACACACACACACACACACACACACACACACACACACACACACACACACACACACACACACACACACACACACACACACACACACACACACACACACACAGAGAGAGAGAGAGAGAGATACCCCGCTTAATGTGGTCAATTGAACCCACAGGGTACCGTGTTAAGTGAAAACCGTGTTAAGTGAACAACAGAACATATGGGATTAATTCCAATAGAGACTGGCCGGACCCCCAAACTCTACTTTTTCCGACACAATACCTATGTTCTAGTAAAAATAACATCTTAATTTTATGATGGTACATGCACACAATTAATACTTAAGAGAAATAGAGTCGCCAAGTTAATGTCCATTCAAATAATGGACTCAACTCCCTCCCCCTCTTCTCACACTACACTCGCTGGCTCTTCCCTCTCTTGAGAAATTTTGGCGGGAAAACCACTAAATTTTAATAAATAATACCTCAAACTAAAGTTAGGATAATATAATTGACATTGCTGGATTCCTTGTAAGACCAGGAATATTTTGAATATAAATGTCATACATTTTGCACAAAAGATAACATATTTACTCAGAGTAAACATTATATCTAAAATTTGTATGTCTAATGCAAAATATATGATGTTTATATTCAAAATGATCATCAAATTGTAAGAATTCCAGCAATGTAAATTATATTCTGGCCTGGTAATTTGTATGAATTTTATGAGCTAAAACAAATATCTTAAGTTAATAAAATAGAAATATTCTTCACGACACTATCTGTCAATCAAAGTACCCCACCTTGCCTCTCTTCCAACCGCGCCAGGTGGTCGGTCCGTCCCAACCCTCCCCCCCCCACCCCCCACCAATCCTCCCTTCAAGAGATGTTGGGTGAAAAAACTAAATTTTAACATTTAGTATTAACTAATACCTCAGATTAAAGTTAGGATAATATAATTGACATTGCTGGATTCCTTGTAAGACCAGGAATATTTTGAATATAAATGTCATATATTTTGCACAAAAGATAACATATTTACTCAGAGTAAACATTACTGTATATCTCGGCTTATAAGACGGAATTTGAACATTAAAAAAATCTGCCCAAAGTTAGGGGGTCGTCTTAATCACCAAGTATAAAATTCTTACCTCTTAAATATTGCGGTTTAGCGTGTCAAGAGTGGTGATGGAAACATGGTAAACCACTCACAAAGTCCTACCAGGGAAAGTGACCTTGACTGTGACCGCCTGTGGCTATTTTTAGCCGTCCTTGTGTTCGGAGGTGGTCAGTAATGCATATCTGTATATTTACTGATCATAATACTTATCTCCTATAAATAATTAATTTAAAATTTATTTTTTTACAAAGAATATTCAGTAAATGACTGCGTTAATTCTTGAAACTACCGACAGTGGTAAATTTAGGATATAAATGATGAACAGAAGTCACGTCATGGATTCGGAGTTTGGTCCTTAATGATCACCTACCAGTTATAATGGTAGCCTCCCTTTTTCGCGAAACAAGTATATAAATTATAGAAAATACTTGCAATGTGTTTAATGTATTACAGTATATTATAAATAAATAAATATACAAATAAATCGGCAAATCTATTTCAAGTAAATGGAAATATTTTACTCACACCAACATTAGTTCCAATTAAATAACTGCCGCTTAAGTGAGTCACTAGTGTACACCAGCCGGTAAAATTTGATGCCAATACTTGAAGTGAATTGGCATTATTTTAAATAACCAACCATAAATAAATGGAAAAAAGATCAAAGGTGAGAAACATTATATTGTATGTATGTTGTGTTGTCAAAGGAAGAGAAACAATTGAAACTCTTCAATTGTGTGTAAATGAGGCAGAAAGATAAATTAGCAACCTAAGACTTGGTCACAATTTTCGTGATGCCATATGGAAGTAGGGTCTACCATTAGACAATACTGTACATTATGCTTCCAATATCTTCCCAGGCAGTAGAATCTCCCTGTTTGGTAGCTGCCTAAAACTTTTAGTAATATTACTTTGATACAACATGATAAATTAGACAAACAATGAAAATAAACAAACAAAAGTTATTTACCAAGACCTCTCTGAGAACAGAGGGATGGAGGGGGAAGGAAGGAGGTTGAGATAAGACGGCTATTTATAGCCTGTCTTTGTGTAGGAAGTCGACCACACTAGAAACTAATTAATTTTATTATGGTAGTGTTTTGAGGATGTGTGAGTGGTGTGGGGGATTGTGGTAGTGTTGTGAGGATGTGTATGTGGTGTGGGGGGTTGTGGTAGTGTTGTGAGGATGTGTAAGTGGTGTGGGGGATTGTGGTAGTGTTGTGAGGATGTGTAAGTGGTGTGGGGGGTTGTGGTAGTGTTGTGAGGATGCTGTATGAGTAGTGTGGGGGCTTTGTGGTACAGTTGTGAGGATGTGTGAGTGGTGTGGGGGGGTTGTGGTAGTTTTGTGAGGATGCTGTAA
>NW_024732690.1:0-7746 GCF_018991925.1 Homarus americanus
TGAGGCAGGGATATGCTAATAGTACTCCTGTGTACGTTCGTCCGTCATCTTGTGAGCGCAGGAACTCAATTAGATATAGATTATGATAAAACTTAGTATATAGCTGTAAGCGTACAAGATATTGCACTACTTCCTTAATCAGCATTTTTCGTCAATTATCTGGAGAATCATGGGCCGCTATGTCTATATGGTGACGCGAGACCTTGGAGCCTTGTAGTCAACTTTTAATTTTTTAGTGTTATCCTCCTCCCACCACTATCAGCAGGAGGGGCATTAGCGTTCCCCTTTTCCGCCCGTCCGTCCGCCAGTCTTTACTCGCATCCGTCCTACCAGTTAAAGTTTTTCTTTCACAGAAAACTTTTAACATCTGATAAACTGTTACTGAGAGAAGCTTACGTTGTTGTGCTGCAGCTGGACTGAATAATCCCACCGTTCAGTTTAATTTAATAATCAGGTGATCATAATAAATTTACATAATGATTAGTTGTAGTGTGTAGGGAGATGTATCTGTACATGCCTGAGTTGGTCTATGTAAAAAGTAGAAAATTATTGTTAATTGTATAGTTACAATCGGGATCAAAAGTTCGCTCCCTCCCAAACTGATGCACAGTATCGACCTTAAATGAGATAAAACAACACACCCGCACCAGATGATAGTCAGGGTAAGTCAGTTCGGAGACTCATTCCTGTGACTCGGTTTCACCACGAGAAACGAACTTTTGTCCGTAATTGTCCTTAATGGATTTTTTTTAATGTACGGTAGAGGCATCATGGTCACTGCCTTCGAGATACACTATACAAGTATGTAAATATTTTTTCAATTTTTTTTTATCTTATTGCGGAAAAAAACGAAAACACTTGTAAACTTAACATGACCACAAATGAATAGGTTAATAGGAAATCCATATTGCTTTCCAAATGAATTACCGATGATTGACAGGGAGATAATCAACTTTGAATCAGGTAGACATGTAATTATAGCTTTTATGTACTAGCAGTGAGTTAGCTGTCAGTTATGGGGTCCTAAAAATCTAGGAGAGAGCGAAGAGCAAAATTCCAAAATTGTCTTTATTTTTTCAGTGTTATTTTCCCCAAAGAGTTTATTTTTAAAGTGTAACGTATTTATATCTACAGTAAAAACTCTCAATAACAGACATCTCAATAAAGTAATGGATACAATAAACTCTCTCAATAGCGGACTTACCAATAGTGGACTTCCTAATAACGTATATATCCAATAACAGAATCCTCCCAATAATGAACAGGGCTTGCAAGAATTAGTCTGGTATTGGAAGGTTTTACTCTATGCAGAATATGAAAATAACATTCAATAGTTAAATAAGAACAATAATGATCATGGAGTCTGTATCGAGTAAACGCTACAGGTAATACTTTGTGTTCGCTGTCGTTAAATAGTCTTATTTTTATCCCCAGCTTTTGTTAAGATTAGTCTTTCTCTTTGTCGATGAGAGAATACGACCTGGTGATCCCCCCCCCTTTCCCCCTCCCCCCTTCCCCCTCCTCTTCCTTCCCCCTCCCTCACCCCTCTTCCTTCCCCCTACCTTACCCCCTTTCCCTACCTTTCCCCCTTCCCCTACCTTTCCCCCTTCCCCTACTTTTCCCCTTTCCCCTACCTTTCCCCCTCCCCTTCCCCCATACAAGGTGTCCGACGCTGAATCTCAGTCTGGTGTTTCTTACCTGAATGCATTAATTGCTAAAGACGGGGGAGTTCAGAATAAGGTAACACCACTAAGGAGAGGTGAAACATGTAATGTCTCTCTGGTGAGCATAGAGGCGTGGGTAGTAGGTTTGACACAATTTGATAAAAGGATTAGTTTAGGCAACAGTAAACTTGTTCACACTGGAAATAGAAAATGATAACCAACTCTGTGTCATAGGATTAAAATGTTCATGTTATGAATTTTGTATAGATAAGCATGAATATATTATCACAGTTTAAATGACGAGCTGAAAGAAAAAGAATATAAAGTAAACATAGATATCTATATTCATTTAACGTAAGGGAGAAACTTTCGCTTATCAATCCGCCAGGCTTCATAAAAATCGGCGACTGGAAACCTATTCAGATTTGTGTGAGACATTTTCTTCGACCTGTGACCTTGACCCTCTAAAAGTCCCTTTGGGTTGTGGGATCCTCTCTCTGCCTTGACCTGTGATAGTGACCTTGCACGTATTTCCTCCAAAATGAAATAACTTCTTAAGTAAACATTTAGAACAACTGTCAGATTCCAGCTAAATCGAAGTGTCTCTCTCTCTCTCTCTCTCTCTCTCTCTCTCTCTCTCTCTCTCTCTCATCGCCTTGTATTACACGTAAACAACATAATAATCTTAGCCTTACCATATATTTCCCCAGAGTAAAAATCCTGACATCAAATCTGAATACAAATTTAGGTTAGGCAGAGGTCGGGGAGGGGGGGGGGGTGTCGTAGGTCCATATATCCTGAAGCATTGCTCACCTGTCCTTAACATTCCTGCTAGCAACATATTATTTTATCTATTCAACCCATCACCATCCCTTCCTTCCTGCCTTCAATACGTGATTCTCTTTGATATCGTGTGTGTGCGTGCGTGCGCGTTTAAATTGAACTTTTGCATATCGCCTGTGAAGTGTGTATTATAGCACTAATAATAATACACTGACAATAAGGTCAAGCATGTTATCTGTAGACAAACACCTTCTGCAGTACACTCTGTTAAACTTGCACAGCCCTTCAAGAAATACAACGAACCATCATTTGTAACAGAATCATTCTACTCTGACTCGTACTAGATCATAGGGAGGGAAGGATGGAGGTAGGGAGGTAACGTTTCCTACCAATGCCAAGTATCGAGGAAAATCTCTGAACCCTTTGGAGAGAGAGAGAGAGAGAGAGAGAGAGAGAGAGAGAGAGAGAACGTTCACAGGATGTCGGTGTTCGCTCTAAAAATACGTTTTTGTGCTAGACAATATGACAGGAATTCTGACATTCCTACCGAGTCAACAGGAGTCGCGGTGTTCATTTTAACATATATCGGCCCCATCCGTAAAGATACTTTTTGAGCAAGTTAGCGTGGCAGTGTGGGTGATCCAGGGACCTTGTGAACGGTTATAATAAGAACGGAAAAAGAGCATATTTCAAGATCCTCAGTTTAGTCAAATAGATTTTTTCTACTTATTCTCAGACATGATTGATGTATAATAGTCTGAGGAAATAACTATAGCTTTAACTTTAAAAGGAATATCTGTAATTAAAGATAAATAATCAGAATTACAAAGAGTTTCAACATTCGCTAAACAATTTGATTGAGGATTGATACGTATAATGTTTGCAAAGAGAGTCACCCTTATAGGGATTGAGAATCATATGTGCTAATCATTTTTTAATGTGTTCACAGTTCATACCTAAACGCAAATACGAGAATAAACACAGATTCGCTAGAAGGAATTTAAGTCTTTTTACCCTTCAGATCAGACTCGGGTGGGATGTATTGTGAACACCGATGCCATCCATCTGTCTGTCTGTCTGTGTCTGTTTGCCCTTGTCCACCCGTCTAACTCGTTTTCATTTTCTCTTTTAACCAACATATCTCATGAATGATTTGACGACTCCCTCATAAATCCTTGACGGGTTTCTCAAGGTCATGTGGCCATTTCTTGACAAAACTGGCAGAGGTATTCTTGTTGACTTACCTTCATTTTCTTCCTATTTCTTGCTCCAGTGTGCTGTGTTTTCCTCTCTCTTAGATATTATTGCATTTTCACCCTGTTTTTTTACTTACCTTTGTTGTCTTTAGTGTATTGAAGCTTCACACCAATGGATGGACCTTCTTTCAAGTCTTCATTGGTCTGAGATTTTTCTTTACCTCTCATGAGTTAACAATTGATAAACAGTGTTTACCCGTGCGTAGTGCTGGTACACGTCTCCCTCAGTGTGTGTAGTGCGGGTACACGTTTCCCTCAGTGTGTGTGTAGTGTGGGTACACGTCTCCCTCAGTGTGTGTGCAGTGCGGGTACACGTCTCCCTCAGTGTGTGCAGTGCGGGAACACGTCTCCCTCAGTGTGTGTGTAGTGCGGGTACACATCCTCCTCACTACCCGAGCAGCGCCGCAGCCCCTCGGTGCTCCTTCCTGCCGCCTCAAATTTTCCCTCAGCTGGGAATTGTATTTATTCCATGAATTTTTTATTTTATCCTAGCTTGTATGATACCTGCTGGTGTTGGTGTTGGCACAGTGTGTTGATGTTGCTTTGTATGTTGCAGCATTGTGATACCTGGTGGTATTGATGTTTGTTTGGCACAATGTATCATACATGTAGGTACTGGCGTCTTAAAAGATGAAACCGCGTTTGATGTCCCTGTCGTGTATATATATATATATATATATATATATATATATATATATATATATATATATATATATATATATATATATATATATATATATATATATTTCATAAACCACAATGAAATTTTTTGATAAATTACATTGGCCACATGGAATACAATAAACACTTCCATTTACATTCAAACTTGGGCTATTCCTTATTAAACATATTGGTAATGGTTGAGCCATACTTGAAAACAAACATTAATATTTAGCTTGAGGGACTGAACTAAAGGGACAAATCATCACGATAGGGCAGAGTCAAATATTCTTAAGTGTAGGAACTTGTCTGGTTACAGAGGAATGAAAGGATTTTAGCCTTTTAAAGCAACGATCAACAAACACAGAAGGGTACCCAAGTTTCTGTGCAATAGAACGAATGTGTTTAAATTCGTCGTCAATAAATTCAGAGTCACAAATACGCAGACATCTTAGGAACATAGAAAAGAAAACTGACATTTTGGTAGACTCCAAGGTGATTGGATAAAAGTGAATGAAACTGTCTACCTGTGTGGCTTCTATATACCTTAAATTTATAGTTTTGCCATTTCTCATGATAAGCATATCAAGAATGGAAGGGACACTTATTTCTCTCTTTTCTCAATATGTTAATAAGGAATAGCCCAAGTTTGAATGTAAATGGAAGTGTTTATTGTATTCCATGTAGCCAATGTAATTGTAATTATGTAGGTCAGACAGGAAAACACTGCAGCTCAGAATCAAACAACATAAGTATATCAGAACTGCATCTGAAAGCAGTGCCTTGTTCGTTCATGTTAGAATAATAATCACCCCATTGCTTGGGAAAAAGCTTAGAAGTATTCAAATCATCTTGTGTCACAGAAAGACTTCTGGTTGAAGCTAGTTTGATTAAGGAATTAAATCAATAAACCTTAGTGATGGTCAGTTCAAAACTGATAATATGTTACATAAATTTATTTGTCAGTGGCCCAAGGTTAAAACTGCTTTGAAAACCTTTGATCTTGATGTATGACAGTTATTTTTTGGGTCCTTTTTCTGACCTGACCTGTCTAGTCACGTCACCACCCCTTTCTAAGCTCCTACGGTTGGTGTGGATTAGTGGATGTCATCATTATGACCTGACCTCATGTTTTTAGGTCACCCTGTATATTTAAGCTCTCTCTGTCCATGTAATCTAGTTGCCTCTGAAGATGTCTTGAATAAAGACGAAAGCTAAGGTATCCGTTGTTTCCATTTTCCTGTGATATATATATATATATATATATATATATATATATATATATATATATATATATATATAATTTTTTTTTCTTTTTTTACGGCCATTAGCCCACCCAGGCGCATGTCATTTTAAAATGACCCACATCAAGGCCTGGTGGGCGAAAATATAATAAAATAATAATAATAATAATTAATAAAAAATAATAAAAAAAAACAATTATAATAAAAAAAAATTGAGAAAATATTACAGCATGTTAGTGTCACTGTTGAAGCATTTATACTGACGGCGTTTTCTCAAGCATGGAAGATTTTGCTGTCTATATTTAATATGCTGCTGTTCATAATGTGAGTGATACGAACACCTCAGTCGGTGAGGTTTATGCCAGAGTTATCTTGTGTGGTTGCCTTCGTACCCGCGTCACACCGAGGGGCTACTGCTATACTGCACCTCGATCATGACTTAAAATCTGTTGTAATGAATGTACTTCAATTTGACTGACGGCCAGTCGATAGTGACATACCGTACCTGTGTCGGGAGGATCATGTGGTAACGGGTTAGGGTGATATGTCTTAACGTTAAGACGGTGTCAGTGGGTTTTACTGTCATACATCTGTTATTCAAATAGATCCCTATTTAAGAGGTGGGGGGGCCTGGTGTCTCATGCATGGAGTTGTGGCTAATGGTTAGTGGCAAATGACATGTTTTTTCTGTGCCAGTGAGTTATGATTTAATATTTTTTGGAGGTAGCGGGCGAGGGTTATTACTTATTTTTTGGAGGAACAGGAAGTGGTTAATAAAGATGTATTGGAATTCATTTTCGGAGTTAAAGGCGAGTGATAATGTATTTATTTATTTGTTATTGTAGAGGTTAATGATGATCCAGTGATTTTTTTTTAAGCAAGTAAGTCATGATAACCCAGCGGAGACTTCTTCTCTTCCACAGTATACCCTCCTTCTCCCCCGTCTCTCCCCTCATTCTCCCTCTCCCTCATCACCTCTCCCCTCCTCTCCTCTTCATCCTCCACTCTCTCCCCCTCCTCTCCTCTTCATCCTCCACCCTTTCCCACTCCTCTCCTCCTCACCCCCTCCCTCTCCCCCTCCCTCTCCCCCTCCCCCTCCTTTCCCCTCCTCCTTTCCTCCCTCCCCCTCCTCCTCTTCCCCTCATTTTTCTTGCCAGCACTTCTAACCTCCCCCTCCCTAGCTCCCCCACCCGGCGTGCCTCAAGATAATATCCCAGGTCATTTGTTGTGTGTCTGCTGCACTCCTCCCCGCTCTTCTCTCAACACACACACACGGCCACAAATTACTAATGTGGTTTACACACTCTCTCTCTCTCTCTCTCTCTCTCTCTCTCTCTGCCACAAATGACTACTGCCTTATTTCCCTCTTCATCACTCCCTTCTTTATCTCCCCTTCCTCCCTCCCTCCATCCATCCCCCCCCCTTCCATCTATCAACTCCTCCGTACGTCCCACCCTCCCTCCCTCCCTCCCTTCCTCCTTATTCATTCTTCCTTTCTCTTTCTCCACCTCTCCTTCTCCTCTTTTATCCTTGCTTTTCTTTCTTCGCCTTTCCATTTTTTTACCCGTCCTTTCATATTCTTTTTTCTGTCCTAACTTCTCTTTATCTATCCTTCCCTCTTTTTCCATCCTTCAATCCTCTTCACCCATTCTTCCAATCCTCCTTTTGAATGTTTTCTTTATCCTTACTTCCTCATTTTCCATTTCTTCCTTGCTTCTCATATTCCTTGTCTATACCAACCAACCTTTCTGGATCCTCTCCCCATTCTTCTTCACACCATTTTCCAATCTATTCCCCCTGTTCTCCTCTCCTCCTCCTTCTCTTCTTCTTCCTCCTCCTCCTCCTCCTCCTCCTCCTTCCCGGACACCTCCACTGGGAACATCACAATACACAACTTGCACACAGAGAGGGACCGAGTTGTTCTTGTCTCTCATGTTTGAAGTCCGCATTCAATATTTGGCTCAAGAACTCTGCCTTTGAAGTGATATGTAGTAGGTCCTTCCTGAGTTCCTCTGTGTTGTCTGGTGGTAAGGTTTATTTTTATAGCGTATTGGTGAGTGTTCATGAGTTGGTGCGTGGTGGTAGGATTGGCAATGGTGGTTGTGGTGATAGTAGTAGTAGTGCATGAGGCATGACAGT
>NW_024732691.1:0-1942 GCF_018991925.1 Homarus americanus
CCCAGGTACACCTCTGACAATCCCAGGTACACCTCAGACAATCCCAGGTACACCTCTGACTCTTCCAGGTACACCCCTGACACTTCCAGGTACACCTCTGACACTCCCAGGTACACGAATGACACTCCCTGGTACACCTCTGACACTCCCTGGTACACCTCTGACACATCCAGGTACTCCAATGACACACTCAGGTACATCTCTGACACTTCCAGGTACACCCCTGACACTTCCAGGTACACCAATAATACTCCCAGGTACACCGCTGACACTCCCAGGTACACCGCTGACACTGCCTATAACACCCTGACACCCCTTGCAAAGCCTCAGACACTCCAGCAACACCACACCCAGCACACCAAGTGCACCTTGACATCTGCACCCCACCCCAGGTACACCCTCCGACACTCTAGGCACACCTCTGACACCCCAGGTACTTCACACACCCAGTACACCTGACACTCCCAGGCACACCCTCTCATACTCCCCAGGTACACCCCTGACACTTCCAGACACACCTCTGACACTTCCAGACACCTCTCACACTCCCAGGCACACCACACACTGCCTGCACACCCCAGACACTCCCACGCAAAGCCCAGACACTCCCAGCAACACCTCACACACTCCCAGGCACACTCCAGACACCTCAAGTGCACCTCTGGATACCCAGCACACCTCTGACACCCCAGGAACACCTCTACACCTTGCCACTGACACCCCCAGCAGGCACAGCGCTGACACCCCAGGCACACCCCTGACACTGGTGCTGGACACTGACAGGCACCTCTGACACTCCCAGGTACACTTCTCACACACCCAAGTACACCTTTGACACTCCCAGGTACACGTCTCATACTCCCAGGTACACCTATGACACTTCAAGATACACCTCTGACACTCCCAGGTACACCAATGATACTACCAGGTACATCTCTGACACTCCCAGGTACACCTCCGATACTCCCAGGTACACCTCCGATACTCCCGGATACACCTCAGACACTCCCTGGTTCACCTCTGACACTTCCAGATACAACTCTGACACTCCCAGGTACACCAATGATACTACCAGGTACACCTCTGACACTCCCAGGAACACCTCTGACACTCCCAGGTACACCCCTGACTCTCTCAGGAACACCTCTGATACTCCCAGGTACACCTCTGACACTCCCAGGTACACCTCTGATACTTCCAGGTATACCCCTGACACTTCCAGGTACACACCTGACACTCCCAAGTACACCAATGACACTCCCAGGTACACCTCTGACACTCCCTGGTACACCTCTGACACTCCCAGGTACACCAATGACACACTCAGGTACACCTCTGACACTTCCAGGTACACCCCTGACACTTCCAGGTACACCAATGATACTCCCAGGTACACCGCTGACACTCTCAGGTACACCGCTGACACTGCCAACTATACCTCAGACACTGCCAGGTACACCTCAGACACTCCCAGGTAAAGCTCAGACACTCCCAGTAACACCTCAGACCCTCCCAGGTGCACCTGTGACACTCCCAAGTGCACCTCTGACACTCCAAGGCACACCTCTGACACTCCTAGGTACACCTCCGACACTCCCAGGTACACCTCTGACACTCCCAGGTACATTTCTCACACACCCAGGTACACCTTTGACACTCCCAGGTACAACTCTCATACTCCCAGGTACACCTCTGACACTTCCAGATACACCTCTGACACTCCCAGGTACACCAATCACACTCCCAAGTACAACTCTGACACTCCCAGGTACACCACTGACACTACCAGGTACACCTCTGACACTCCAAGGTACTCCTTTGACGCTGCCAGGTACTACTCTGACACTCCCAGGTACTCCTTTGACGCTGCCAGGTACTCCTCCGACACTCCCAGGAACACCTCTGACACTCCCAGGTACACCTCTGACACTCCCAGGTACAC
>NW_024732692.1:0-2072 GCF_018991925.1 Homarus americanus
ACCTGGGAGTGTCAGAGAGGTGTGCCTGGGAGGTGTCCGGAGGTGTGCTGCCTGGGGAGTGTCAGGTGTGCAGGGTGTCAGATGTGAACCAGGGAGCGTCAGGGGTGAACCAGGGAGTGCCAGAGGTGTGCCTGGGAGTATCAGAGGGGTGTACCTGGGGAGTATCGGAGGTGTACCTGGGAGTATCAGAAGGTGTAACTAGAAGTGTCAGGGGGTGTACAGGAGTGTCCGAGAGGTGTGCACCTAAAGAGTGGCTCGGTGTACCTGGGAGTGTCGGAGGTGTACTTGGGAGTGTCGGAGGTGTACCTGGGTGTGTCTGAGGTGTAACTGGGAGTGTCTGAGGTGTAACTGGGAGTGTCTGAGGTGTACCTGGGAGTGTCAGAGGAGTACCAGGGAGTGTCAAAGGTGTACCTAGGAGTGTCAGAGTTGTACCTGGTGTAGTGAGGGGTTGTCAGACCACAGCTTACATCTCAGAAACTCCAGTCTGACCGGACATTAGCCGAGGGCAAAAGTATAGGGTAACTCTGCGGTTGACCAAGGATTGTAAATCAACTAGCTCCCCTCCCATGTGTCATGTGGCCCCAACAAAACATGTAAGAAGGCACCAGCTGACCCTCTTCCGATATACAATAACCTACTCTCTGAACAAAGGCCGGACCTGACCTCACAATTAGCCAGGTCACAAACCAACCAGGGCCTCTCGTGTTACACGGCCCCACCTGACGACTTCTCCTTACATCTCAGAAACTCCAGTCTGGCCCGACGTTTGGGAAGTCAAGTGTAGGGGAACTCTCACGGTTGCTCTCCCAATATACACACGGCCCCACCTGATGACTTTCCCAGATAGTTCTGAAAAAGACCAGGCCTGACCGCACATTTGCGGGGTCAAATGTAAGGAGACCCTTCGCCGCCCCGGCCAGCTGAACCTGACGGCTCGCATCCCAATATATAGGACGTCCTGGTCCTCCCTCGGGGATTCGCAGAGAAGTAGTTGTCTTGTAACAAGGTGGCCAGCTACGACACCACCAGGCCTGTTCGAGCCGAAGTCAGAGGCCGGAGGCAAGTCGCCTCCGGTCAGGACCGAGACTTCCCTCCGGTGTCCCAGCTGAGCAGTCGCCCACCCGATACCAGTGTCCCAGCTAAGCAGTCGCCCTCCCGATACCAGTGTCCCAGCTGAGCAGTCTCCCTGCTAGGCCTTCCCTAGGTCACGTGAGTGTTTGTCAGAGCTTTCCATGGGATGAGTTACCTACGTGGGAAGTGTATTCATTTCATGTTCGTGTCCGAGAATCAGAGTGTCTAGTAACGTAATATGATGTCCTAGTAACGTAAACATAATGTCCTAGTAACTTCAATAGAGGGTGTTATTAATGTGTCCATGTCATGTTCGTAATTAATAAAGAGTTGTAACGAAGCAGTGTTTAAGAAGTCGCCCTTAAGAACGTAATAGATGTGTATTGACGTATAAGATACGATAAGTGTACTGACATTGTAAATAACTATCACGGCCACGCTACCAAAGTCTTCCTCTCTTTATACTCTTATACTATCAATATTCTACCTATATGTAATCTTCTTCTTGTGAGTTTTGTCTCATTACACCAGAATTATCAAATTGTACCTGGGGTATCAAGAGGTACACAGGGAGTGTCAGAAATTATGCTTAAGATGTCAAATTGCGCAAGGTGTCAGTGGTGTACCTGGGAGTGTCAGTTGTATACCTGGGAGTGTCTGAGGTGTACCTGGCAGTGTCAGTGGTGTACCTGGGAGTGTCAGAGGTGTGCCTGGTAGTGTCAAAGGTGCACCTGGGAGTGTCAGTGGTGTACCTGGGAGTGTCAGTTGTATACCTGGGAGTATCTGAGGTGTACCTGGCAGTGTCAGTGGTGTACCTGGGAGTGTCTGATGTGAACCTGGGAGTGTCTGAGGTGCACCTGGGAGTGTCTGAGGTGTACCTGGGAGTGTCTGAGGTGTGCCTGGGAGTGTCTGAGGGATACCTGGAAGTGTCAGAGTTGTACCTGAGAGTGTCAGAGGTGTACCTGAGAGTGTCGGAGGCGTACCTGGAAGTGTCGGAGGTG
>NW_024732693.1:0-14644 GCF_018991925.1 Homarus americanus
GGTGTATATATACAGAGGGTGAGACCAGGTCCACAATGGTCAGGTATTAGGTAATGACCCTACTAATCTTTAAATAGCACACAACGGTTGGTGGTCAGGTCAGATGGTCAAGTGACCCGGCCTTCTCACCTGATCACAAATCTTCTTAATTACAAAATTGTCCAGCTTGTACATGCCGTTACTCAAATTCATGTTGAATGCATATATATATATATATATATATATATATATATATATATATATATATATATATATATATATATATATATATATATATAATGAAGGAAAAAAGCACACTCGATAACTTCTGTGCAATTCCTCAATCTAAAATAAATGGAAATCGTAAAAAATGTCATGACGTCATATCAACGTCGATGGCGCCAGTAATAACTTTAAGACGCAGCCAATTGATGGCGCTATTATTGAAGTATTTGGCAACTGTTCCATACACACATTTCATATATTTTAGGTAGACTTTTCCTATCTTGAGTAGAGTATCTTTGTTCTGGACTACATAAAATGACGTCATTGTGCCTTGAGGTCCCAGCTAGTATTACCGACTATTTTAGTCATTCCTGTCTTACTTTTTACTTTTATCCTTGTGGGGTATGAGATTGTTTGGTTCACACTCAGGATGGAATGGAGAAAGGAAACTCACAATGTGCTCTCGATATACATGTTGTATTGGATGTACAATGCAGCTTGGTGCTGGGAAGGCAGCTTGGTTACAAGCGTGATGTAGAGAGAGCTGGTTGGTGAGGACGCTCAGAGAAGGACAGCTTGTGGGTCGCCATGCTCGCCAGCGGGAGAGAGGACCGCCAGGCAGGCGGAGGAGGAGGGAAGGCCGCCAGGCAGCGGCGGAGGAGGTGTTGCTGGCTGCGGCTGTAGGTAGAAAGAGAGAGATCACCACGAGGTCAGGTCTTAAATAGCGGGGGTAGGCGTGGCTTAGCAGTTGACCCCCGCTCCGTGATGTATGGCGGCGCTGGTTGACCTAGACCACGAGGCATACACTGGGGAATTGGTGGGGTCGGCTAGGCAGCGACAAACAGCGTTTGTAGGGGAGAAATTCCACTACAATACTCCCCCTTCCCTCCAGGCGGTGTAGGAGACTTGTTGTCTGCAGAGTTGCTTAGCACATGTGAGGCAGAACGGGCGGTGCATGCCTCATGTGAGACAACGGCGATGGCGTGGATGAGCCGGTCGCTGGATACAACTGTCTATATACACACTATCTGTGGGAGAAGAGAGGGAGAAAAAGGGTGTGTGGAGGCGATGAATGTTGTGCTTCCCTCACGGCAGGTACAGAGTCGTCAGATGCGCCTGCTGAGGTGTGTGGGCCTGGGTCAGGAGCAGGGGCTGCGTCAGCAGAAGCGGATGAGGGCTCGTGACAGCAGCTGGGTCCACGACAGCAGCAGGGTGCAGGACATTAGCAGGGAGTACCTGAGGGAGAAAAGAAGGGTGTGTGGGTCCGCACTCAGGAACAGAGGCCGCATCAGGGGCGGCAGGGGTTACTGCTGGGCCGGGGTCGGCGTCTGAGGCAGGATGGGTGTGCTGGGGTCGGTAGGACGTGGTGCTTGGGGCAGGAAGAGGAGCTGGTGTCTGCTTAGAGTAGCAGAGCTGCTCTAGGGTGTCTAACCTGCGGTGTAGAAACGGTAGCTGTAGAGCCGATGAGAGCTGCTTCTGTGTGGATAAGCCAGTCTTCCATGTTGCTTGAAGACTGAGAGCGTGATCAGTTTCTCCTCCATCCTGTGTGAGTGCGAATCTCCGGGAGTTACCATTTGTGGGGTATGAGATTGTTTGGTTCACACTCAGGATGGAATGGAGAAAGGAAACTCACAATGTGCTCTCGATATACATGTTGTATTGGATGTACAATGCAGCTTGGTGCTGGGAAGGCAGCATTGTTACAAGCGTGATGTAGAGAGCTGGTTGGTGAGGACGCTCGGAGAAAGACCAGCTTGTGGGTCGCCATGCTCGCCAGGGGGAGAGAGGACCGCCAGGCAGGCGGAGGAGGAACGAGGGCCGCCAGGCAGCGGCGGAGGAGGAGGTGTTGCTGGCTGCGGCTGTAGGTAGAAAGAGAGAGATCACCACGAGGTCAGGTCTTAAATAGCGGGGTTAGGCGTGGCTTAGCAGTTGACCCCCGCTCCGTGAAGTATGGCGGCGCTGGTTGACCTAGACCACGAGGCATACACTGGGGAATTGGTGGGGTCGGCTAGGCAGCGACAAACAGCGTTTATAGGGGAGAATTCCACTACATCGTCTTCGCCACTGATCGGCTTGTTAGCTGCTTGGGCGATCGGTCACATCTCTGATTACTTTTCCTTTTCATTTATCTTCTTCACCAAAAGATTGGCTCCTGAATGTACCTGAACCCGCTCCAGTGTTGGTCAAGTCTTGTCATGAAAGAGCTCACACTCGGTGCCGTCACAACACACTCTGGTAGATTGTTCCAAGAGTTCACAACCCTCACTCCAAAAAAGTTTGCCCTCACGGCATATTTGTTTGTGTATTTCTTAATATACAAGTTCATCCCATATTCTTAATATGATAACTCAGAAATTTCATGAAAATATTGTTTATTTTAACTTGCATCTTCAGGGGTGAGTACTCACCCCTGAAGATGTGAATTACACGAAAGTGCTTGGGAACTTCGTGTTTTCTTCTTTCCTTGTGGTTATCAGTATATATATATATATATATATATATATATATATATATATATATATATATATATATATATATATATATATATATATATATATATATATATATATATATACATACATACATACATACATACAGTATTACCCCGCCTAACGCGTTTTATCATATACGCGGTGCCTCGCCAGAGCTGAACTTTCACTTAACGCGGAATTTTTCATCATATACGCGGTGAGTGTCCGGCTCGAGACGCTATTTTTAGATTTTGCCCACGCGCCTGCCTGCCTGCCTCTCCCTCCTCCTCCCTCCGCTTGGGCAAGCCGCGCGGTAAGGTTGCGCAGTGTGTGTCTTTGTTGCGTTATCACTGACGTCATATGACGTATCGGACTGTGATTGGCCATGCATCCCTACCCCCCTCTGCTGCTAGCTGTAATTGGCTTAAAGTATTATGACGTGACCACCCCGGGGAGGGAGGGAGGGAGGGAGGAGGAGAGACGATGCTTGACCTAGCTGCGGCAGTTTCATCCCTCAAGGCCACACCGTGTAAACGCGCATCCATTGTTCCGTAAAATGGCTTCCGCCGGACCACCACCGCCCCCAGAGAGAGACCTTTCCTTACCTGGACCCAGCGGCACTAAGCCAAAGAAGATACGACGTTCATTAAGCTACGAGGTGAAGTACCAAATTGTTCAAGATTTGGAGAAAGGAAGACGGCAAGTTGATCTCGCGCGCCAGCATGGCGTCAACGAATCTACGATTCGTACGATCAAGAAGGATGCAGCCAAGATCAAAGAGCACATGAAAATCACAAAGTCTGCAGGTGCTTCATCTATCAGGTATTGCCAGAACAGGGTGCTGGCAAAAGTGGAAAATTTGCTGGTGAGTTATTTGGTGCGTCAGGCGCGACGCAACATGGCGGTGGACACGCGCTCAGTGCAGGAGTACGCACGTGAGCTATACGCAGCAGTGTCACGTAAACTGGGAATTGCAGAGCCCAAACCCTTCAATGCTTCCTCTGGTTGGCTGCATAGGTTTAAGAAGAGGAACAAGATCACCAACATCAACATTGGTGGTGAGGAAGCGAGTGCTGACCGTGTGGCGGCTAGAGATTTTCCTCCGTTTTTACGTGAGATTATGGAGGAAGGACAGTACAGTGACGACCAGGTGTTTAACATGGACGAATCTGGTCTTTTCTGGAAAAAGTTACCTTCCAAGACCTTCGTTGTCCAGTCTGCCAGCAAGGTAAGGGGTTGGAAGTTGCAGAAGGAACGCATCACGGTCCTGTTTACCACCAATGCCTCTGGTACCTGTAAACCAAAGTTATCGGTGATTCACACAGCCCGCAAGCCGCACGCCTACAAGAATATGGACATGAACAAGCTTAATGTCCACTGGCTAACCGCACGTAAGGCGTGGATGTCCTCTTCTCTGTCCCTCTTCTGGTTTGACAACTGTTTTGTTCCCGACGTGAAGAAATTCTGCGAGCAACAGAATGTTCCATTCAATATTTTGTTGCTCCTTGACAACGCACCTGGACACTCGCCCCTACTTATGGATCGTCACCCCAACGTAAAAGTGGTCTTCCTTCCTCCCAACACTACGTCATTAATCCAGCCCATGGACCAGGAGTTGATCTGCAATGTGAAAGCTGCGTACTCTGCAAAGAAGTTCAAGCTCCTGAACGACTCTACCAACACCAAGGATGAGTTGCGTAAGCTGGGTGACACCGACAGCGAGAGCAAAAGCGACGAGGACAAGGAACAAGAGGCGGTGACTCAAGAACTTCTCGTCAAACAATTTTGGAAGAAGTTTAACGTTAAACAAGCTGTAGACTTCTTGGTGGAGGCATGGGATCTGCTGACTATTGCTACGATTCGTCACGCATGGAGACATGTGTTGCATGGCATACCAGGTGAGAGGAGGAGTGAACCTGTGACTGGTCAGGTTCAGACTGTTGCAGTAGCAGTGGACCTTGCCAGAGAAGCTGCGCTCAATATTACAGCTGAAGGCTTCTCCGAGACCACCAACGAAGACATCCTGGAGGTGATCAAAGATCCTGAAGTGACTGCCGACGAGAGGTTGGAAGAAGAACACGCCAGTGAAGAGGAGGAAGAAGGTGCGTCATTCTCCGAAGAACCTAGTTTAAGTCATAGTGATATTAATTGTGCCATAGAGTTTGCAGAAAAAATTAAGTCCGTCCTTTCCCGCGACAATGACGATGAACGCTATGAAGTCTTCCATACCCGACTGGTGCAGGCTATGGAGCCGTACATCACGGTGTATCATGACAACATCAAAGCCAGCCGTCAGCAAAGCATAACCGAGTTCTTCGCCCGCAACCCACCACAGCCAGCCCAAGCCAGTGATAGTGAAAGTGAAGTTGACTTTGAGGGATTTGTCAGGGAAGCCCTGACAACTGTAAGTGACAGTGATGGTGATTCACCTAGTAATGGTGATTCACCTGAGGGCCAGTAATCTGCCCTCTGCCTCGGAACCAGCCTCCATCCCCGTATGCCGACCCATCTCTTCTACTACCGTAAGTGTTCCACAAAATTTTTCGTTTTTTAACCTATTCTTTATTTTTCCTATGTTAACCTTTATCTTTCCTAACCTAACCTCTTCTATATTACTTGTTTTTTCATACCATCATAAAGTTAAGATAGAATTTTTACTACAACATAGTTATGTGTCGTCAAAAAGTGGAGTTTGGGGGTCGGGCTGGTTTCTATTGGAATTAATCCCATATGTTCTGTTGTTCACTTAACGCGGATTTCACTTAACGCGGGACCCTCTGGGTTCAATTGACCGCGTTAAGTGGGGTACAACTGTATATATATATATATATATATATATATATATATATATATATATATATATATATATATATATATATATATATATATATATATATATATATATATATATATATATATATATATATACTGTACAGTATTGTGGAAGCTGGTGTACAATGTGTAAATTGAGTGGTGTACAATGTGTAAACTGAGTGGTGTACAATGTGTAAATTGAGTGGTGTACAATGTTTAAATTGAGTGGTGTACATTAAGTTAACTGAGTGGTCTACATTGTGTAAACTACAATCATCATCATTATCAACATCACTACCATCTTGCAAATCAATATTATCAATCTCGTCACTGTCATCATAATCACTACCATCAAAATCATCACTACCATCACCAACAACATTAATATCATCACTATCATCAATATCTTCATCATTTTGGATGTTATCAAATCATCACTATCGCTGTAACATCCAACCTCATCCACAAGAAATCAGACCAGATGACAAATAAAGTGATGACAAATAATGTTCATCTAAAAACAAGTTCAAACAAGAAATATCATCTTATCTATATAAAACGAATAAGTACAACATAGTCTTGATTTACGCGGTCAATTGAACCCGTGGAGGTCCGCGTAAAACGAGAAACGCGTAAACGAAATAACAGAACATTTGGGATTAATTGAAATAGAGACTGGGCCGACCCCCAAACTCCACTTTTTCCGACACAATACGTACGTTGTAGTAAAAATAGTATTTTAATTTTATGATGGTATGCACACACACATAATATTGAAGAGAAATATCAATAAGAGAATAATATACTGTACCAGGTAAAAAAAAAATCAAGGTTTAACACTTACGTTAGTAGAAGAGATGGCTGGGCACACGGGGATGGAGGCTGGTTCCGAGGCAGAGGGCATATTAGTGGCCCTCAAATGAATCACTATCACTATCCACCACAGATGTCAGGGCATCCCTGACAAACCCCTCAAAGTCACTATCACTGTCACTATCGCTGACTTGGGCTGGCTGTGGTTGTGGTGGGTTGCGGGTGAAGAAGTCGGTGATGTTACGCTGACGGCTAGCGTTGATGTGGTCACGATACATCTTGATATACGGCTCCATAGTTTGGTCTAGATGGTTATTGGAGACTTCATATCAGTGATTGACATGGTCTTTGGAAAGGGTCAGCTTGAGTTTCTCGGCAAACTCGATGGCATCCTTTACATCACCATGTGTTAACTTCTGTTCTCGTGCTGCTGCACCACCTGCCTCCTCACTGACATCATCATCTTCCAACATCTCGTCTGCAGTCACCTCAGGTTCCCTGATTACCTCCATGATGTCGTCGTTGGTTGTCTCAGAGAAGCCTGTAGCTGTAACACTCTGTGCAGCCTCTCTTGCAAGGTCCACTGCAACAGACTGAGCTTCACCAGCCACAGGTTGCCTCTGCCTCCCACCTGGGATATCTTGCAACACATGCCGCCACACGTGACGAATCGTTGCCACATCACTACCACATCACTACCACATCATCACTACCATAAACATCATCATCACTACCATCAACATCATCACTACCATCCCCAACATTAGTATCATCACTACCATCATCAATTTCGTCACTGTCATCATCATCATCACTACCATCAACATCACTACCATCAACATCATCACTCCCATCCCCAACATTAGTATCATCACTACCATCATCAATTTCGTCACTGTCATCATCATCATCACTACCATCCCCAACATTAGTATCATCACTACCATCATCAATTTTGTCACTGTCATCATCATCACTACCATCAACATCATCACTACCATCAACATCATCACTACCATCAACATCATCACTACCATCAACATCACTACCATCATCATCACTACCATCCCCAACATTAGTATCATCACTACCATCATCAATTTCGTCACTGTCATCATCATCATCACTACCATCCCCAACATTAGTATCATCACTACCATCATCAATTTCGTCACTGTCATCATCATCATCACTACCATCAACATCATCACTACCATCAACATCACTCCCATCCCCAACATTAGTATCATCACTACCATCATCAATTTCGTCACTGTCATCATCAACATCACTACCATCATCATCACTACCATCATCATCACTCCCATCCCCAACATTAGTATCATCACTACCATCATCAATTTCGTCACTGTCATCATCACTACGATCATCATCATCACTACCATCAACATCATCACTACCATAAACAACATAACTACCATCCCCAACATTAGTATCATCACTACCATCAACATCATCACTACCATCATCATCACTCCCATCCCCAACATTAGTATCATCACTACCATCATCAATTTTGTCACTGTCATCATCATCATCATCACTACCATCAGCCTCACCACTAACATTAACAACACAACAACATTACCATCATCAATCATCATAACACCAACCTCATCCACAACAATTCCAACCCATTTACAAATAAGGTGATGACAAATAATGTAATGGTCATCTAAAGAAAATCAAACAATAGTATCAAAAAATATAAATATAAATATGAACCGATTTGAAAGAACTGTTGAGACCCGCCAAGCAGTCGCTCTGATCGAGCAGCAGGCTGAAATTGAGGCAGTAAAAAAAATTTTTGATGAGCGTAGGAATCGTCTCGATGCGATCCACCACCGCATATTGATCGAGTATCAAGAGGCTCGGCAGCAGGCTGAAGATGAGGCAATAAAAAATGTCTTCAACTTGTGCATGAAGCGTTTCAACAAGACCCGCCAAACTGCCGCTCCGGTTGAGTGTCAAGGACAACAACCCCGGGCTGAAGACCAGGGTGTCAAAACTGCGGGCCCCGAGAAAGTCACTCCGATCGAGAGTAAAAGAACTCGGCACCGGGCTGAAGATGAGGATGCTGTGAAAATCATTTTTGATGAGCGTAGGAATCGTCTCATTGAGACCCACCACATAGCCGCTCAGGTCGAGCGTCAAGAAGCTCGGCAGCAGGCTGAAGATGAGGCAATAAAAAATGTCTTTAACTTGTGCATGAAGCGTTTCAACAAGACCCGCCAAACTGCCGCTCCGGTTGAGTGTCAAGGACAACAACCCCGGGCTGAAGACCAGGGTGTCAAAACTGCGGGCCCCGAGAAAGTCACTCCGATCGAGAGTAAAAGAACTCGGCACCGGGCTGAAGATGAGGATGCTGTGAAAATCATTTTTGATGAGCGTAGGAATCGTCTCATTGAGACCCACCACATAGCCGCTCAGGTCGAGCGTCAAGAAGCTCGGCAGCAGGCTGAAGATGAGGCAATAAAAAATGTCTTTAACTTGTGCATGAAGCGTTTCAACAAGACCCGCCAAACAGCTGCTCCGGTTAAGTGTCAAGGACAACAGCCCAGGGCTAAAGATGATGCAGTACAAACAGCCGGTCTGGTAGGGCATCAAGGAGTTGACAAAAATAATAATACCCAAACTCAGCAGATGGTGTGGAAACACATAAGAGTGATTGAAAATTTGGACAATGTCCATCAAATGTCGACAATTGGCGAGGGGGCGAACGGTTTGGTAAAGCTGATCTAGCATGAAGGTGAATGCAGGGTTATGAAAATCCTCAAACACAATAATTTGAATGCTTTTATGAAGGAAATATAGATCCTCTCTCACTTGAACGGAGCTGGAGGTGCCCCCATTTTGCATTGCGTTTCCACCAATCCCAACAACACACTTATCTAGTCGAACGTCGGAAAAGAATATGGGGAATACTTATTAAATTGTCCAAAAGAAAAAATTGTCTGCACCCTGGCAAAAATTGCCGAGAGGATTCTAGAAATACACTAGAAAAACTTGTCGCATAATGATTTGAAATGTGACAACATCACCGTCACCAAACAGCCAGATGGTGGGGTCGAACTACATATAATAGACTTCGGGAATAGCTCGCAACTCGGCGAATTTTGTAAGCCGTTTAAGCCTGCGGAATAGGCCAGAATCTATTGGGTCGCCCCAGAAGTGAAGCGGGGTGAAGAGGTAACAAGCCTCTCTGACGTCTTCTCCTTTGGGCATATTATACATCAGGTTTTAAGGAAGTTTAAGGGGTTCAACCCAGCCCAAGAAAAATTACTTTTTGCCTTATATACAAAAGCCACCCAACCCGACCCAAAGGATAGAATGTCACTCACCGAAATAATCGCTCAATTGACGTCAATGGCGAATGAACATTGAGTGTCAAAAATAAAATTATAAAGGAAAATAATTAAATTGTATATTTGTAATACTTTTTCTTTGAGTTTTATTTATATTATAATATTTTTACATAATATAAACTGTGCTTATGAATAAATTTTCACTTAACTTCAGTACAGACTCTGGTGTACAAAATGAAAGCTTGTGTTCAGTGCATAAACTGGGTGGTGTATACAGTATATATATATATATATATATATATATATATATATATATATATATATATATAGCCCACACACACACACCACACACGCACAACACACACACACACACACACACACACACACACACACACACACACACACACACACACACACATGATTCAACACACACACAAACACACACACACACACATATATATATATATATATATATATATATATATATATATATATATATATATATATATATATATATATATATATATATATATATATATATATATATATATATATATATATATATATATATATATATATATATATATATATATATATGTAATATTCAGAAATTTCAGAGTAATTTCAAATGCCCCGCCATGAGTGATACTGAGCGTTCAAGGTCATCTGAGGGGAGGGAGCGCTGCCTGCTCATAGTGAGAGACTGTGGAACTAGACCTATATGATATTAAATGTAATTTACCGAATTAATAATGATGCGATTCATGAAGTTAAGGGACTATTATTGAATTTGAAATTATTATAGATCGTTTAGCAGTCTGAATAATGTTACGGGTGTCCCAAGGAGTTATTAGTTAGGCGGTAAATATATCACGTAGGCCCAAGCTAACGCCTTGGGGAGACGCGACGCTGGCTAGGCCAGTTCCGGAGAGCATTCACACAGACAAGACGTTCCGCGCGTCCATCAGAAATAGTCACGTGGCCTAGTCACCTGTGCTGCGCTATTGCAGTATAACAAGTAAGTCTCATTCGATCTCAGACAGGGTTAGATAGGGCAGTGATAAAGTAAACTAGAGCTAACAGTGAGTTCATTTCAGGGTTTCCGTCAGAACCCACTTGATTGGAGTTGACCGGAGTTGACTGGAGTTGACTGCGAGAGATTGACTGCCGTTGATGATTGAGGGTGGCGATTGTCGCCATTGGACCGATCAGTGTAGGCCTGTCACTGTTTAGCGGGGTAGCAAAGGATCTCTTGAGTGAACGAGTGCTCCCGACAACTAACACGACACGGGACCAGCATCAGCAGTGGGTGATCAGTTCTTACCACTCCGGTGCACAACCCCACATGTCCCGAGCAGCTAGTGAAACCCTCTTGCTAACGGGAAGCTAAAGTTTCTCTCAACTGCGCCAGGTCTGATTGGCTCACTCTCTTCCTGCCCATGGACGCACTGGGAGTACACTGGGGCTATCTGAGTATATTAATGGTCACACACTGAGACCGTGAGTCTAGGATTCTAGGAGATACCTAGAGGAACATTTTATCTTCCTTATTACGGGTGTAGTTAACACCATTCCTCAGACTGATATTATCTTGACGTGTGTAGTTTAATATTTCTTAAATAATTTTGATAGTAGTGTTTTTTTGAATGTTTGTGCCATTAAGTGGAACCAGAGTGATACTGTGATTTGATTCTTTTAATGCCTCTAATTCTTCATAATTCTGATCTCAGGTATAACCTTGTTCCCCAGAGTAGTGGTTAGGTTAGGTTAGGAAGTGTACATCTGTTGAGGTGCTATAATTTTGTTGAGTGCCCTTAAGGCCTATTCATTGTAGAGTATTTAATTTCTTAAATTTTATTACCATTTCCTCAGTGACTGATATAATTTTGTTGAGTGCCCTTAAGGCCTATTCATTGTAGAGTATTTAATTTCTTAAATTTTATTACCATTTCCTCAGTGACTGATATTATCTTGCTGAAAGCCCTTAAGGCCTATTCATTGTGGAGTATTTAATTTCTTATTTTTTAGTACCATTTCCTAAGTGACTGATATTATTTTGGGAAAGCCTTAAGGCCTGTTCATGTGAGCAAGCAACATTTCTTAATACAGTTTTACCCCGCTTAACGCGCTTTCACTTAACGCGTTTTCGCATATACGCGGTGCCTTGCCAAAGCTGAACTTTCACTTAACGCGGCATTTTTCATCATATACGCGGTGAGTGTCCGGCTCGAGAGCTATTTTTAGATTCGCACCACCCCCCACCCGCCACCCTGCCTGACTGCCTGTTTTAGCTCATAAAATTCATACAAATTACCCAGTCAGAATATAGTTTACATTGCTGGAATTCTTATAATTTGGTGATCATTTTGAATATAAACAACATATTTTTTGCATTAAACATACAATTTTTAGATAAAATGTTTAATCTGAGTATGTTTGTTATCTTTTGTCCAAAATATATGACATTTATATTCAAAATATTCCTGGTCTTACAAGGAATCCAGCAATGTCAATTATATTATCCTAACTTTAATCTGAGGTATTATTTAGTAAATTTAGTGGTTATCCACACATCTCCTTAGGGCCCAGTTGGTGGGGTGGGGGGGAGGGAGGGACCAACCGACCGACCATCTGCCATCTGTTACCCGGTGAAGAATTATTTTTTTTTAACTGAAGATATTTGTTTTAGCTCATAAAATTCATACAAATTACCCGGTCAGAATATAATTTACATTGCTGGAATTCTTATAATTTGGTGATCATTTTGAATATAAACAACATATTTTTTGCATTAAACATACAATTTTTAGATAAAATGTTTAATCTGAGTAAGTATGTTATGTTTTGTGAAAAATATATGACATTTATATTCAAAATATTCCTGGTCTTACAAGGAATCCAGCAATGTCAATTATATTTTCCTAACTTTAGTTTGAGGTATTATTATTACTAAATGTTAAAAACTCTTGAATGGAGATTGGGGGGGGAGGGTTGGGACTGACCGCGCGGTTGGAAGAGGGGGGGAGGCAAGGTGGGGTACTTTGATTGACAGATAGTGTCGTGAAGAATATATTTTTTTTTTATTAACTGAAGATATTTGTTTTAGCTCATAAAATTCATACAAATTACCCGGCCAGAATATAGTTTACATTGCTGGAATTCTTACAATTTGGTGATCATTTTGAATATAAACATCATATATTTTGCATTAGACATAAAATTTTTAGATAAAATGTTTAATCTGAGTAAGTATGTTATCTTTTGTGAAAAATATATGACATTTATATTCAAAATATTCCTGGTCTTACAACGAATCCAGCAATGTCAATTTTATTATCCTAACTTTAGTTTGAAAATTGTCCCATCTCTTGGGGCGGTTGGTGGGGGGGTGGAGGGAAGGACTGGCTGACATCATTAGCTTCAACTGTGCTTACTGTAATTATTGAGAGGAGGGGTGTTCATTATTTGAATGGACATTAGCTTGGCGACTGTATTTCTCTATTTCTCTTAAGTATTAATTGTGTGCATGTACATACCATTAAGATGTTAATTTTCTTTCTAACATAGTTATTTGCATCGTCAAAAAGTGGGTTGGGGGGTCAGGCTGGGTTCTAATGGAATTAATCCCTTATGTTCTGTTATTCACTTAACGCGGTTTTCATAACGCAGGACCCTCTGGGTTCAATTGACCGCGTTAAGTGAAATTTTAACTTTAACCTTCCAAATTTATTGTTGCGCCTGTGTTTCTAATAATTTCTATGTCATGTATAACTTTTATTCCCCAGAGTAGTGTTTAAAGTTTAAGTTAAGAGGTGTGCATATTGGTGTACCATTATTTGATTGTGTTTGTAGTGTTGGAGGGAATATAAGTGTCTAAATTTTACAGTGTGTCTCATTCATCCCAGTCACAGACGCTATCCTTCCACGGGTCACGGACAGTTCATTTTGTGTAGTAGATTTAAGTGTTCTTGTGCTGGTTCGGGATTTTTCTCAAAGGGGCGCTTCCACTGCCATTACCATCTATTAATTTTTAATAAACCCCAAGTCAAGTGAGAAATTAAAGTCCAGCAGATTCCGACCGGTTACAAATGGTAGCAGAGCGTAGTTTTTAATGTCCTGACTGATAGTACTGTGGTTGGGATAATGAACGCCATCATGTGTTGGTTAGCAATGGTAGGGATTGAACTCGCACTGATGCTCATCCTTGTGCCCGGACTGAGTTGGTTAGGCTTGACAATAGAGATGTGTATGAGGAGGAAGAGAGACGGCCGCGGGACCTTGGTACAGCTGAGAGAGGAGTTCAGAGACCTAAAGAGGGATTATCAAGCACAGGTAAACAGGTTCAAGTGGGAGTCTCAGGCACACATTCAACGGTTCAGGGAGGAAACAAGGGGTGAATGTCAGGCACACGTCCAGCAGTCAAGGAAGTGTGAGGTCCAAGTGGGAAATATAGGGGTACGTAAGTAGTTCAGAGAGGTTGATCGAGCCCTCCAGCTGAGAGACAAGACGAAGCCGACCGATTGCAGTTTAGGGTGCATGGTAATGAGAAAAGGCAGGTTGTAGGGGGTGAGTTGGAGGAGTTGTGAGTAGGGCAGAGGGGATGGGAGAGATGGTTAGGTCAGAGATGTGCGTTGAGTAGTGGTTGCTGTCATGAGCGGGATTGAGTTGCTGTCATGAGCGGGATTGAGAGTACGGTTGTAATGTCCAGGGCCTCACTAAGATGGACTGGTACATTTTCAGAGGGTTGGTCTGCCGGCATGAGGTTCAGAGACGTGGACTGAGTATTGTTTTGACACTGGTTCCTCTTAGCTCAAGGGCCAGGCAAAAGGAGAGCATGTTTGCTTTGGACTGAGTATTGTTTTGACACTGGTTCCTCTTAGCTCAAGGGCCAGGCAAAAGGAGAGCATGTTTGTTTTGGACTGAGTATTGTTTTGACACTGGTTCCTCTTAGCTCAAGGGCCAGGCAAAAGGAGAGCATGTTTGTTTTTGACTGTGTATTTTTTTTGACATTGGTTC
>NW_024732694.1:0-62500 GCF_018991925.1 Homarus americanus
GCCACGCATCATTGGCGCTGTTGCTTGCTGGTGGTGCAGTTGGTTGCTGTTGTTGGTTGGTGCTGTTGTTGATGGTGGTGGTGGGTGCTTCGTTGTTCTGGTGGTGGGCGTTGTTGCTGTTGGTGGTGTTTGTTGTTGTTGGTGGGCGTTTGCTGATGCTGGTGGCGCTGTTATTGTTGCTGGTCGTGTTGTCCTGGTATTGCTGTTGTTGTTCTGACCGTTTGTTGAAGGGTGTTGTTGCTGGTGGTGGTGGGTGTTGTTGTTGGTGGGTGCTTGTTGCTGTTGGCTACTGGTTGTTATTGCTGGTGGTGGTGGGTAAGCTTATTGCTGTTGGTGGAAGGCTGGTTTTGTTGGTGGGCGTTATTGTTCTGGTATTGCTGTTACTGTTGCTAGCGGGACTGTCCCGCTTGTTGTTGGTTGTTTGCTGGCTGCTGGCGTTATTGCTCCTGGTTATGGTGTTTGTTGCTGGTGTTGGCGGGTTCGGCTACTGTTGGTGGCGTTGTTGTTGCTGGTGTATCGCTGTTTTGTTACTGCTGGTGGGCGCTACATTGTTGGCAGGTGTAAGTGTTGGCTGGTTGCTTGCTGCTGGTGGGCGCTATTGCTGCAGGCGTTGGTTGCTGCTTCGCTGGCGGCGGTGTGTCCCTACCTTGTCGCTGCTGCTAGTGGGCGCTATTGGCTTGCACCGTTGTTGTTGCTTGCTGTTGTTGGTGGGTGCTGTTGTTGCTGGTGGGTGCTATTGTCTGTTGTTGGTGGGTGCTGGTTACTTCTGGCGGCGGGTGTTTGTTGTTCTGGTGCTGGCTGGTATCGGCATTGTTGCTGTTGGTGGCGTTGTTCGCTGGTGGTGGTGGGCGTCTTGTCGGTGGTGGCGTTTGCTGTTTGTTGGTGGGCGCTTTTACTACTGGCGGCGGTGGGTGTTGTTGTCTGCTGGTGGCGCTTGGCTTTTGCTGTCGGGCTGGTGGCGCTATTGCTCTGCAGGCGGGTGCGCTTGTCTCATGGTGGTGGGAAATGCTGTTGGTTGTTGGGTTGTTGCCAAGGCCATTGCTTGCAGGTGGGTGCCCTTGTTCTGGTGGTGTGGGCGTTGTTACAGCTGGTGGCAGTTGTTGCTGGTGCTGGTGGGTATTGTTGTCTGCTGCTGGTGGGCGCTACTGGCTGGCGGTGGTGGGTCTTGTTGGTGGCGGGTAAACATTGTTACTGCTGGTAGTGTAAGTGTTACTGCCTGGTGGGGTTGTCGTTTGCTGATCCTAGCGTTTGTTCGCCGGTGGCGGCTGGTTTCTGGCTGGTGGGTGCTGTTTGCTGCTGCCGAAGTGCTCGTTATAGCTGGTGGTGGTAAGTGCTGGTTGCTTGCTGTTGGTGGGTGGCTACTGCTGGCTGCGGTGGCGGGTGTCCTTGTTCCGCGGTCGGGCGCTTGTTGTTGCCGGTGGTGGGCGTCATTGCTGGTGGTGGTGGGCGTTTGCTGTTGGGCGTATGTTGCCATGCCGATGGTCTTTGTCACCGGTTCTGGTGGTGGAAGTGCTGTTTTCACGCCGGCAGTGGGTGCGTTACTGCTGGCGGTGCGGGCGTTTGTTGCTGCTGGCGGTAGGTGTTACTGCTGGTGATTTGTGGCTACTGTTGCTGGCGCTGGTTGTTGTTGCTGTGTAAGTGCTGTTGTTATTGTTGCTTGGTATGCTATTGTTGTTACTGGTGGTAAGTGCAATACAATGCCTGTATGCTACATTGGTGGTGCGGCTGGTTGTTGTTGTTGGTTGTTTGGTTGTTCTGGTGGTGGTGGCATTGTCATTGCGGTGGGTATTGTCAAGCTGGCATTGGTGATTGCCGGGTTGGCGGTGGCGCGCAAATTGCTCTTTCGGTGGTTTACTGCTGGCGGTGGCGGGCGCTGGTTGTTGCCGATGGGCGTCATTACCCGTCGGTGGGTGTCAGTTGCTCGCTGCAGGCACTGGTTTGTCAATGGCGGCGTCATTGGTTACTGGCGGTGGTATGCCATTGCTGCCGGTAAGTGCTGCCTGTCATTGCTGTCTTTGTTGTCAGTCGGTAAAATATTGCCATTGGCGGCGGGCGCATTGTTGCTGGTGGTGGGTTATTGTTCGCTGCTGCCTGGTCCGTGGGTACATGTTGCTGCTGGTGGTGGCGGGTGTTGTTGCCCAATTGTTCTGGTGGTGGTGGCGTTGTTGCTGTTGGTGGTGGGTGTTGCTGCTGGTGGTGGTGTGCTATTGTTGCTGCTGGTGGGTGTTGGTTGTTCTGGTGGTGGGTGTTATTGCTGGTGGTGGTGGTGCTGGTTGTTGCTGATGGCGTTGTTTGTTCTGGTGGTGGTGGGTATTGTTGCTGGTGGTGGTGGGTGTTGTCATTGCGTGTGGGTAATTGCTGCTGGTGGTGGTGTGGGGTGTTGGTTGCCGATGGGAATTGTTGTTCTGGTGGTGGTGGGTGTTGTTGCTGCCAGTGCGTAAGTGTTTGCTCTGGTGGTGGTGGGCGTTGGTTTTGTTGGTTGGTCGGCGCTTGGTTGCTGGTGGCGGTGGGTGCTGCCGTCATGGTGGTGGCGTCGTTGTCATTGCGTGGTGGGCGATGTCAGCTGGTACGGTGGGTGTTGTCGCTGGTGGTGGTGGCTTGCCGGTGGTGGTGGCGTTGTTGTTGGTGGGCGTTGTTGCTGCAGTTGCTGCTGGTGGTGTAAGTGTTGCTGCTGGTGGTGCTGTTGTTACTGGTGGTGGTGGGTGCTGTTGTTGCTGGTGGTGGTGGGTGTTATTGTTTCAAGGTGGGTGCTGATGCTGTTGGTGTAAGGTTGGTTTTGTCAGTGGTGGTCGTTGTTGTTGTTGCTGGTGGTGGGTGGTTGTTGCTGGTGGTGGTGGGTGTTGTTGTTGCTGGTGGTCGTTGTTGCTGCTGGTGGTGGGTGTTGGTTGCTGGTGCGGTGGGTGTTGTTGTTCTGGCATTGCATTGCTTGCTGCTGGTGCGGTGGGTGTTGGTTGCTGGTGGTGGCGGGGTGCTGGTTTGCTGCTGGGTGGTGCTGGTGGCTTGGTTCCTGGTGGGTGGCGTTGTTGTTGCCGGTGGTGGTGGGTTGGTTGTTGCTGGCGGTGGTGGGCGTTGTTGCTGCTGGTGGTGGGTGTTGTTGTTGCTGGCGGCGGGTGCTGTTGTTACTTGGTGGTGGGTGCTGTTGTTGCTGGTGGCGGTGGCGTGCTGGTTGCTGGTGGTGGGTGTTGCTGTATGCTGGTGGTGGTGGGTGTTGTTGGTGGTGGTGGGTGTTGTCGTTGCTGGGCGTTGTTGTTGCTGGTGGTGGGCGTTGTTGTTGTTGGTGGTGGTGGGTGTTGTTGTTGCTGGGTTGTTGTTGCTGGTGGTGGGTGTTGTTGTTGCTGGTGGTGGGTGATGTTGTTGCTGGTGGGTGTTGTTGTTGCTGGTGGTGGGTGTTGTTTTTTGCTGGTGGTGGGTGTTGTTGCTGCTGGTGGTGGGTGTTGTTGTTGCTGGTGGTGGGTGTTGTTGTTGCTGGTGGTGGGTGTTGTTGTTGTTGCTGGTGGTGGGTGTTGTTGCTGGTGGTGGTGGGTGTTGTTGTTGGTGGTGATTTTGTTGTTGTTGCTGCTGGTGGGTGTTGTTATTTGTGCTGGTGGATGTTGTTGCTGGTGGTGTTGTTGCTGGTGGTGGGTGTTGTTGCTGGTGGTGGTGGGTGTTGTTGCTGGTTGTGGTGGGTGTTGTTGTTGCTGGTGGTGGTGGGTGTTGTTGCTGGTGGTGGTTTTGTTGCGTGGTGGTGGTGGGTGTTGTTGCTGGTGGTGGGTGTTGTTGCTGGTGGTGGGTGTTGTTGCTGGTGGTGGGTTTGCTGTCGCTGGTGGTGGTGGGTGTTGTTGTTGCTGGTGGGTGTTGTTGCTGCTGGTGGTGGGTGATGTTCTGGTGGTGGTGGGTGTTTTGTTGGTGGTGGTGGGTGTTGTTGTTGGTGGTGGTGGGTGTTGTTGCTGGTGGTGGGTGTGTTGTTGCTGGTGGTGGTGGGTGTTGTTGTTGCTGGTGGGTGTTGTTGCTGCTGGTGGTGGTGGGTGTTGTTTCTGGTGGTGGTGGGTGTTTTGTTGGTGGTGGTGGGTGTTGTTGTTGGTGGTGGTGGGTGTTGTTGCTGGTGGTGGGTGTTGTTGCTGGTGGTGGTGGGTGTTGTTGTGCTGGTGGTGGTGGGTGTTGTTGTTGGTGGTGGTGGGTGTTTTTGCTGGTGGTGGTGGGTGTTGTTGCTGGTGGTGGTGGGTGTTGTTGCTGGTGGTGGTGGGTGTTGTTGCTGGTGGTGGGTGTTGTTGTTGCTGGTGGTGGTGGGTGTTGTTGTTGGTGGTGGTGGGTGTTGTTTTGCTGGTGGTGGTGGGTGTTGTTGCTGGTGGTGGTGGGTGTTGTTGCTGGTGGTGGTGGGTGTTATTTGTTGCTGATGGTGGTGGGTGTTGTTGCTGGTGGGTGTTGTTGCTGGTGGTGGTGGGTGTTTTGTTGCTGGCGTGGTGGGTGTTTTTGTTGGTGGTGGTGGGTGTTTTTGCTGGTGGTGGTGGGTGTTGTTGCTGGTGGGTGTTGTTGTTGCTTGGTGGTGGGTGTTGTTGTTGCTGGTGGTGGTGGGTGTTGTTGTTGCTGGTGGTGGTGGGTGTTTTGTTGGTGGTGGTGGGTGTTTTGCTGGTGGTGGTGGGTGTTGTTGCTGGTGGGTGTTGTTGTTGCTGGTGGTGGTGGGTGCTGTTGTTGCTGTGGTGGTGGTGGGTGTTTTGTTGGTGGTGGTGGGTGTTTTTGCTGGTGGTGGTGGGTGTTGTTGCTGGTGGTGGTGGGTGTTTTGTTGGTGGTGGTGGGTTGTTGCTGGTGGTGGTGGGTGTTGTTGCTGTGTGGGTGTTGTTGCTGGTGGTGGTGGGTGTTGTTGTTGCTGGTGGTGGTGGGTGTTGTTGTTGGTGGTGGTGGGTGTTTTGCTGGTGGTGGTGGGTGTTGTTGCTGGTGGTGGTGGGTGTTGTGCTGGTGGTGGTGGGTGTTGTTGTTGCTGATGGTGGTGGGTGTTGTTGCTGGTGGGTGTTGTTGTTGCTGGTGGTGGTGGGTGTTGTTGCTGGGTGTTGTTGCTGGGGTGGGTGTTGTTGCTGGTGTTGTTGCTGGTGTGGTGGGTGTTGTTGCTGGGTGTTGTTGGTGGTGGTGGGTGTTGTTGTTGCTGGTGGCTGGTGTTGTTGTTTGCTGGTGGGTGTTGTTGCTGGTGGTGGTGGGTGTTGTTGGTGGTGGTAGGTGTTGTTGTTGCTGGTGGCTGGGGTTGTTGTTGCTGGTGGGTGTTGTTGCTGGTGGTGGTGGGTGTTGTTGTTGCTGGTGGGTGTTGTTGCTGCTGGTGGTGGTGGGTGTTGTTTCTGGTGGTGGGTGTTGTTGTTGGTGGTGGTGGGTGTTGTTGCTGGTAGTGGGTGTTGTTGTTGCTGGTAGTGATGGGTGTTGTTGCTGGTGGTGATGGGTGTTGTTGCTGGTGGTGGGTGTTGTTGCTGGTGGTGGGTGTTGTTGCTGGTGGTGGTGGGTGTTGTTGTTGCTGGTGGTGGTGGGTGTTGTTGTTGGTGGTGGTGGGTGTTTTTGCTGGTGGTGGTGGGTGTTGTTGCTGGTGGTGGTGGGTGTTGTTGCTGGTGGTGGTGGGTGTTGTTGCTGGTGGTGGTGGGTGTTGTTGTTGCTGGTGGTGGTGGTGGGTGTTGTTGCTGGGTGTTGTTGCTGGGTGTTGTTGGTGGTGGTGGGTGTTGTTGTTGCTGGTGGGTGTTGTTGTTGCTGGTGGTGGTGGGTGTTGTTGCTGGTGGTGGTGGGTGTTGTTGTGCTGGTGGTGGTGGTTGTTGTTGCTGGTGGGTGTTGTTGCTGGTGGTGGTGGGTTTTGTTGCTGGTGGGTGTTGTTGTTGCTGGTGGTGGTGGGTGTTGTTGTTTGCTGTGGTGGTGGGTGTTGTTGTTGTTGGTGGTGGGGTGTTGTTGCTGCTGGTGGGGTGTTATTTGTTGCTGGTGGTGGGTGTTGTTGCTGGTGGTGGTGGGTGTTGTTGTTGCTGGTGGGTGTTGTTGTTGCTGGTGGTGGTGGGTGTTGTTGCTGGTGGTGGTGGGTGTTGTTGTTGCTGTTGGTGAGGTGGAGGTGTTGTTGTTGCTGGTGGGTGTTGTTGTTGCTGGTGGTGGTGGGTGTTGTTGCTGGTGGTGAGTGTTGTTGTTGCTGGTGGGTGTTGTTGTTGCTGGTGGTGGTGGGTGTTGTTGCTGGGTTTTGGTGGTGGTGGTGTTGTTGTTGCTGGTGGGTGTTGTTGTTGGTGGGGGTGTTGTTGCTGGTGGTGGTGGGTGTTGTTGCTGGTGGGTGTTGTTGTTGCTGGTGGTGGTGGGTGTTGTTGCTGGTGGTGGTGGGTGTTGTTGTTGCTTGGTGGTGGGTGTTGTTGCTGGTGGGTGTTGTTGTTTGTTGGTGGTAGGTGTTGTTGTTTGGTTGGTGTGGGTGTTGTTGCTTGTTGGTGGGTGTTGTTGTTTGCTGGTGGTGTTGTTGTTTGTTGGTGGTGGGTGCTGTTGTTTGGTGGTGGGTGTTGCTTGGTTGCGGGTGTTGTTGTTTGTTGTGGTGGTGTTGTTGCTTGTTGGTGGTGGGTGTTGGTTGTTTGCTGGTGGGTGTTGTTGCTGTTGTTGGTGGTGGGTTGTTGTTTGTTGGTGGGTGTTGTTGTTTGTTGGTGGTGGGTGTTGTTTGTTGGTGGGTGTTGTTGCTTGTTGGTGGTGGTGGTGCTGTTTGCTGGTGGTGCGTTGTTGCTTGCTTGGTGGGTGTTGTTGCTTGTTGGTGGGTTGGTTGTTTGCTTGGTGGGTGTTGTTGTTTGCTTGGTGGTTGGTGTTGTTGTTTGGTTGGTGGCGTTGCTGTTTGTTGGTGGGTGTTGTTGTTTGCTGGCAGGTGTTGTTGTTGTTTGTTGGTGGTGGGTGGTGTTGCTTGTTGGTGGTTGCTGTTGTTTGTTGCGGGTGTTGCTGTTTGTGCGGGGTGGGTGTTGTTTGTTGGTGGGTGCTGTTGCTTGCTGGTGGGTGGTGTTGTTGTTTGCTGGGTGATGCTGTTGTTTGCTGGTGGGTGTTGTTGCTTGTTGCGGGGTGTTGTTGTTTGTTGTGGATGCTGTTGCTTGCTGGTGGGTGTTGTTGCTTGTTGGTGGTGGGGGTGTTGTTGTTTTGTTGGTGCGTTGCTGTTTGTTGCGGGTGTTGTTGCTTGCTGGGTGGGTGTTGCTGTTTGTTGCGGATGTTGTTGTTTGCTGGTGGGTGTTGCTGTTTGCTGGTGGTGGGTGTTGTTGTTTGTTGGTGGTGGTTGGTTGCTGCGGTGTTGCGTTGTTTTGCTGGTGGGTGTTGTTTCTGTTGGTGGTGTTGCTGTTTGTTGGTGGCTGGGTGCTGTTTGTTGGTGGGTGCTGGTTTGTTGGTGGTGGGTGTTGTCGCTGGTGGTGCGGTTGGTTTGTTGCGGTAGGTGTTGCTGTTTGTTGGTGGTGGTGCTGTTGTTTGCTGGTGGGGTGTTGCTTTTTGCAGGTGTTGTTGTTTGGGCAGGCGTTGCTGTTTGCTGGTAGTGGTTGGTGTTGTTTGCTGGTGGGTGTTGTTTGCTGGTGGTTGGTGTTGTTTGCTGGTGGTGGGTGCTGTTTGTTGCGGGTGTTGCTGTTTGCTGGTGGTGGGTGTTGGTTTGTTGCGGTTGGTGTTGTTTGCTGGTGGTGGGTGTTGCTGTTTGTTGGTGGGTGTTGCTTGTTTGCTGGTGGTGTGGGGTGCTGTTGTTTGCCGGGGGCGTTGCTTGTTTGCTGGTGGTGGTGCTTGTTTGCTGGTGGTTGGTGTTGTTTGTTGGTGGTGGGTGTTGTTGTTTGGTTGGTGCGTTGCTTGCTTGTTGCGGTGGGTGTTGTTGTTTGCTGGTGGGCGCTGGTTTGCCGGGTGGCTGGTGTTTGTTGGTGGGTGTTGTTTGTTGTTGGTGGCTGGTGTTGGTTTGTCGGTGGTGGGTGCTGGTTTGTTGCGGGTGGCTGGTTGTTTGTTGGTGGTGTTGTTGCTTGTTGGTGGGTGTTGTTGTTGCTGGTAGTGGTTGGTGTTGTTTGCTGGTGGTTGGTGTTGTTTTGTTGGTGGTGGGTGTTGTTGTTGGTGGTTGGTGCTGTTTGCTGGTGGTGGGTGTTGCTGGTGATGCTGTTGTTTGCTGGTGGGTGTTGTTGCTTGTTGCGTGTGCTGCGTTGTTTGTTGGTGGCTGGTGTTGTTTGCTGGTGGTGGGTGTTGCTTGTTGCGGTTGGTGTTGTTTGCTGGTGGTGGGTGCTGTTTGTTGGTGGTTGGTGCTGTTTGCTGGTGGTGGGTGTTGTTGTTTGCTGGTGGCGCTGTTGTTTGTTGGTGGGTGCTGTTGCTTGCTGGTGGTGGCTGGTGTTGTTTGTTGGTGGTGGGTGTTGTTGTTTGTTGGTGGGTGCTGTTATTGTTGGTGGGTGTTGTTGTTGCTGGGTGGGTGTTGTTGCTTGTTGGAGGCGGTTGGTGCTGTTTGCTGGTGGTCAGTTGTTGGTGACGTTGCTGTTGCTGCGGTGGGTGTTGTTGCTTGTTGGTGTGTTGCTGTTTGCTGGTGGTGCGCATGCGTTTGTTGGCAGTGGCTGGTGCTGTTTGTTGGTGGCTGGTGCTGGTGATGTTGTTTGTTGGTGGTGCTGCTGTTTGCTGCGTGTTGCTGTTTGCTGCGGTGGGTGTTGTTGCGCAGTATTGGTGCTGTTTGCTGGTGGTGTTGGTTTGCTGCGGTGTTGCTGTTTGTTGCAGTGGCTGGTGTTGTTTGCTGGTGGTTGTGTTGTTTGTTGGTGGGTGCTGTTGTTTGTTGGTGGGTGTTGTTGTTGCTGGTGAGGTGTTTGTTGGCAGGTGGTGTTGTTTGTTGGTGGTTGGTGTTGTTGGTTGCGGTGGGTGTTGTTGGTGGTTGGTGTTGTTTGTTGGTGGTGTGGTTGGGGATGTTGTTGTTTGGTTGGTGGGTGTTGTTGCTTCTGTTGGTAGTGGTTGGTGTTGTTTGTTGGTGGTTGGTGTTGTTTGTTGGGTGGGTGTTGTTTGCTGGTGGTTGGTGTTGTTTGTTGCGGTGGGTGTTGTTTTCGGTGGTTGGTGTTGCTTTGCTGGTGGTGTGTTGTTGCGTTTGTTCGTGCGTTTTGCTTGTTGGTGGGTGCTGTTGTTTTTTGGTAGTGGTTGCGTTGTTTGTTGGTAGGTGTTGCTTGTTGGTGGCTGGTGTTGCTGGTGATGCTGTTGTTTGTCGGGTGGTTGGTGTTGCTGGTGGTGCTGTTTGTTGCGCGTTGCTGTTTGTTGGTGGGTGCTTGGTTGCTTGTTGCAGGTGTTGCTGTTTGCTGGGTGGCTGGTGCTGCTGGTGATGTTGTTGTTTGCTGGTGGTGGTTGTTTGTTGCGTTGCTGTTTGCTTGGTGGGTGCTGTTGTTTGTTGCGGTTGGTGCGTTTGCTGGGTGGTGGGTGCTGTTGGTTTGTTGGTGGGTGTTGCTGTTTGCTGGTGGTGTGCTGTGCTGGGTGGTGTGGTGCGTTGGTTTGTGGCTGGTGCTGTTTGTTGGTGGTGGGTGTTGTTGCTTGTTGGTGGGTGTTGTTGTTTGCTGGTGGTGGGTGCTGTTTGTTGGTGTGTGTGCTGTTTGTTGCTGCAGGTGCTGGCGTTTGTTGGTGGGTGCTGCCGGTTTGTTGCGTGTGTGCTGGTTTGTTGCGGTTGGTGCTGTCGGTTGCGGTGTGTGCTCATGGTTGCGGGGTGTTGTTGTTTGTTTGTGGTGCGTGTTGTTTGTTGGTGGTGTGCTGTTTGTTGGTGGTTGGTGTTGTTTGGTTGGTGGTGGTGCGTTGTTGCTGGTGGGTGTTGTTGTTTGTTGCGTGGTGGGTGCTGTTTGTTGCGGTTGGTGCTGTTTGTTGGTGGTGTGTTGTTGGTGGATGTTGCTGTTGGTGGTGGCGTTTGTTGGCAGTGGGTTGGTGCTGTTTGCTGGTGGTTGCGTTTTTTGTTGGTGGTGTGCTGTTTGTTGGTGGTTGTGCTGTTTGCTGGTGGTGCTGTTTGCTTGTGGTTGGTGCTGTTTGTTGGTGGTGGGTGTTGTTGTTTGCTGTGCGTTGTTGCTTGTTGGTGGGTGTTGTTTGCTGGTAGGTGTTGTTGTTTGCTGGTAGTGGCTGGTTGTTTGCTGGCTGGTGTTGTGGTGGACGTTGTTGTTTGTCGTGTGGGTGTTGTTTGTTGCGGGTGTTTGGTTTGTTGCGGTGGGTGCTGGTTTTCTGGTGGTTGGCGGTTTGCTGGTGGTGTGTTGTTGCTTGTTGGTGGGTGCTGTTGTTTGCTGGTGGTGGTTGCGTTGTTTGTTGCGGTTGGTGCTGTCGCGCAGTGCTTGCTTGTTGGTAGGTGTTGTTGTTTGTTGGTGGGTGTTGTTGCTTGTTGCGGTGGGTGTTGCTTGCTTGTTGGTGGTAGGTGCTGTTGTTTGTTGGTGGTGTTGTTGTTTGTTGGTAGGTGTTGTTGTTTGTTGGCAGGCTGGTGTTGTTTGCTGGGTGGTTGGTGTTGTTTGGTTGGTGGGTGGGTGTTGTTTGTTGGTGGTTGGTGTTGTTTGTTGGGTGTGGGTGTTGCTGTTTGTTGGTGGGTGTTGTTGCTTGTTGGTAGGTTGTGTTGTTTGTTGGTGGTTGGTGTTTGCTGGGTGGTGTGCTGCTTGTTTGTTGCGGTAGGTGTTTGTTTGTTGGTGGGTGTTGTTGTTTGTTGGTGGTGGGTGCTGCTTGTTGGTGGTAGTGTTATTGTTTGTTGCGGTGTTGTTGCCGAGGTGTTGTTGTTTGTTGGTAGTGGTTGTGTTGTTTGTTGGTGGTTGCGTTGTTTGTTGGTGGTGGGTGTTGGTTTGTTGGTGGTTGGTGTTGTTTGTTGCGGTGGGTGTTGTTTGTTGCGGGTGTTGCTGTTTGTTGGTGGTGGGTGTTGTTGTTGCTGGTAGTGGTTGGTGTTGTTTGTTGGTGGCTGTTGTTGGTGGGTGTTGCTTGTTAGTGCAGTAATGCTTGGTAGTGAATAACGTTGCTTGTTGGTGGGTATTGTGCTGCCAGTGAGTAGTGTTGCTTGTTAGTAAGAAGTTGCTCGCTAGTGAATGTTACCTACTATGATGTTTTCACGTCAACAGTCATAAAAGAAACGCAAACTAACATTCAGGCCACCAGACCATCCGGGAACATCCACCAGACCATCCGAACATCCACCAGACCATCCGGGAACATCCACCAGACCATCCGGGAACATCCACCAGACCATCCGGGAACATCCACCAGACCATCCGAACATCCACCAGACCATCCGGGAACATCCACCAGACCATCCGGGAACATCCACCAGACCATCCGGGAACATCCACCAGACCATCCGGGAACATCCACCAGACCATCCGGAACATCCACCAGACCATCCGGGAACATCCACCAGATCATCCGGGAACATCCACCAGACCATCCGGGAGCATCCACCAGACCATCCGGGAACATCCACCAGACCATCCGGGAACATCCACCAGACCATCTGGGAACAGCCACCAGATCATCCGGGAACATCCACCAGATCATCCGGGAACATCCACCAGACCATCTGGGAACATCCACCAGACCATCTGGGAACATCCACCAGACCATCCGGGAATATCCACCAGATCATCCGGGAACATCCACCAGACCATCCGGAGCATCCACCAGACCATCCGGGAACATCCACCAGACCATCCGGGAACATCCACCAGACCATCTGGGAACAGCCACCAGATCATCCGGGAACATCCACCAGATCATCGGAACATCCACCAGACCATCCGAGCATCCACCAGATCATCCGGGAACATCCACCAGATCATCCGGAAACCAGACCATCCGGGAACATCCACCAGACCATCCCGGAACATCCACCAGATCATCCGGAACATCCACCAGATCATCGGGAACATCCACCAGACCATCCGGGAACATCCACCAGATCATCCGAACATCCACCAGATCATCGGAACATCCACCAGACCATCTGGGAACATCCACCAGACCATCCGGGAACATCCACCAGATCATCCGGGAAACACCAGATCATCCGGGAACATCCACCAGACCATCTGGGAACAGCCACCAGACCATCCGGGAACATCCACCAGACCATCGAAAAGCCACCAGACCATCCGGGAACATCCACCAGATTCCATCCAAACATCCACCAGACCATCGGAACATCCACCAGATCATCCGGGAACATCCACCAGACCATCTGGGGAACATCCACCGACCATTGGGAACAGCCACCAGACCACATTGGGAACATCCACCAGACCATCTGGGAACATCCACCAGACCATCCGGGAACAGCCACCAGATCATCCGGGAACATCCACCAGACCATCCGGGGAACATCCACCAGACCATCCGGGAACATCCACGACCATCTGGGAACATCCACCAGACCTCGGGAACAGCCACCAGATCATCCGGGAACATCCACCAGACCATCCGGGAACATCCAAGACCATCTGGGAACATCCACCAGACCATCTGGGAAACAACCACCAGATCATCCGGGAACATCCACCAGACCATCCGGGAACATCCACCAGACCATCTGAACATCCACCAGACCATCTGGGAACAGCCACCAGACCATCGGAACATCCACGACCATCTGGGAACATCCACCAGACCATCCGGGAACAGCCACCAGATCATCCGGGAACATCCACCAGACCATCCGGGAGCATCCACCAGACCATTCGAACATCCACCAGACCATCCGGGAACATCCACCAGACCATCCGGGAACATCCACCAGACCATCTGGGAACATCCACCAGACCATCTGGGAACATCCACCAGACCATCTGGGAACAGCCACCAGATCATCCGGGAACATCCACCAGACCACGGGAGCATCCACCAGACCATCCGGGAACATCCACCAGACCATCCGGGAACATCCACCAGACCATCCGGGAACATCCACCAGACCATCCGGGAGCATCCACCAGACCATCCGGAGCATCCACCAGATCATCCGGAACATCCACCAGATCATCCGAACATCCACCAGACCATCCGGGAGCATCCACCAGACCATTCGGGAACATCCACCAGACCATCCAACATCCACCAGACCATCGGAACATCCACCAGACCATCCGGGACATCCACCAGACCATCCGGAGCATCCACCAGACCATCCGGGAACATCCACCAGACCATTCGGAACATCCACCAGACCATCCGGGAACATCCACCAGACCATCCGGGAGCATCCACCACCATCCGGGAGCATCCACAGATCATCCGGGAACATCCACCAGATCATCCGGGAACATCCACCAGACCATCTGGGAACATCCACCAGATCATTCGGGAACATCCACCAGACCATCCGGGAGCATCCACCAGACCATTCGGGAACATCCACCAGACCATCCGGGAACATCCACCAGACCATCCGGGAGCATCCACCAGACCACCCGGGAGCATCCACCAGACCACCCGGGAGCATCCACCAGACCATCCGGGAGCATCCACCAGACCATCCGGGAGCATCCACCAGACCACCCGGAACATCCACCAGACCATCCGGGAGCATCCACCAGACCATCGGGAACATCCACCAGACCACCGGGAACATCCACCAGACCATCCGTGAGCATCCACCAGACCACCTGGGAACATCCACCAGACCGTCCGGAACAACCACCAGACCATCTGGGAACATCCACCAGACCATCCGGGAACATCCACCAGACCATCCGGGAACATCCACCAGATCATCCGGGAACATCCACCAGACCATCCGGGAACATCCACCAGACCATCTGGGAACATCCACCAGACCATCCGGGAACATCCACCAGACCATCTGGGAACATCCACCAGACCATCCGAACATCCACCAGATCATCCGGGAACATCCACCAGACCATCCGGGAACATCCACCAGACCATCCGGGAGCATCCACCAGACCATCCGGGAACATCCACCAGACCATCCGGGAACATCCACCAGACCATCCGGGAACATCCACCAGACCATCCGGGAACATCCACCAGACCATCCGGGAACATCCACCAGACCATCCGGGAGCATCCACCAGACCATCCGGGAACATCCACCAGACCACCCGAACATCCACCAGACCATCCGGGAACATCCACCAGACCATCCGGGAACATCCACCAGACCATCCGGGAGCATCCACCAGACCATCCGGGAACATCCACCAGACCATCCGGGAACATCCACCAGACCATCCGGGAACATCCACCAGACCATCGGAGCATCCACCAGACCATCCGGAGCATCCACCAGACCATCCGGGAACATCCACCAGACCATCCGGGAACATCCACCAGACCATCCGGGAACATACTCGTTATATCACGAAGCCCTGAAAAATATAATGAACCTGCCAAGACCAGAATAGAACTGAATGAGATCAAAGTGTAAGCAGTGTTAGGGTAGGGGGGGTGGGGTAGTAGGGTTAGGTAGGTAGTAATAGAGGGTATGGTAGATTAGGGTATGGTAGGTTAGGTTATGTTAGGTTAAGTAATCACCACCACCACTTAATTACCACACACACACACACACACACACACACACACACAGCAGCAACAGGAACTCTACCATCGGAGTTTAAAGTTCATGTGAGGTAATTGTCGGGGCAGCAAACACGGCAACCCTCAGGAATTGTCTGCTCTTGTTTGCATAACACTTTGAGTCCCTTAAATGTATTCAGGGCCGGGACGGGTGACCCTGAGTCGACCCTGGCGGCGTTTGAGCTGGAGTCAGATTATGTTTCCGTTCTCTAACTTTATTTATTTTTTACTTGATTCCGATTAGTTAGTCTGTTGTGTGTGTGTGTGTGTGTGTGTGTGTGTGTGTGTGTGTGTGTGTGTGATCTATCTCATGCCACGGTTAACTAAGAGGATGAGTGTGAAAAGGATGTTTGGCACCGTAGAGTTATTAGTCACCTGAAGATTAGCCACCCTAATGCTACCTGGTGGGGGTTAGGTTAGGTTAGTGTTAGGGTGTGTAATCTTTAATGTCATACAATGGAAGTGATATTGCCAGTTTCCAGCACTGATGTAGGGAGGAAGGAGGGAGGTAAAGGGTGAGGGAGAGAAGGAAAGGTAAGGGCGAGAGGGGAAGGTGAAGGAGGGAAGGGAGGAGAAGGTGAGGGAGGGAGAAGGGAGAGAGAGTGGGACAGAGAGGATACCAGTCAGTCAATATTCATCTGTACGGAATGTTTGTCAATACATAGTTTTACCTCACATGCTCCCTCCCAGTGTTGTGGATGGAATGTTGAGTTACCAATATTATACTGATGGACACAAAATATATAGCGCTCATATTAGCGTTCAAGAATATACTGTATGTATATGTGTGTGCGTGTGTGTGTGTGTGTGTGTGTGTGTGTGTGTGTGTGTGTGTGTGTGTGGGTGGGGTATGCAGTATATGACTATGTAAAGTATGTATTTATGTACAGTAGCTATGTTTTAAGAGATACATTGTACATATAAACATACAGGCATTCATAAATACACACTTGCTTGTATATATATATATATATATATATATATATATATATATATATATATATATATATATATATATATATATATATATATATATATATATTCACAACTACACACACACACACACACACACTCAATCAGTTGTTCACATTCGTTTGGTCCATTTAAGTGAGGTGGCAGAAGCAGGTCTTTAATACACCTTACCTGTGTTACGAGTGAGAGTTCAATGGTTGGTTGTGGATTCGCAGCGTGAAGGTTTTTTGTTTGTGCGTCATTTCCGCTCACCTCTGCTCACTTAGTTTTACCTCCCAAGAGCCGGGTGATGGCAGTATTCTGGCAGCCATAAGTTAAGTATCTCCTTCCTATTGTACAGTATATTTCTAGTGGTATAACGTGAACCTTGCTCGACCTATAGAACACCAAGTATTATATGTGAGATTGTTGTTATCATATTTTAGAATTCCACGGAAAATAACTTACTTATTTATGAGGTACTTGTGGTGATAACCACGTTGTTCATGGTAGGTGCTAATTTAAATCGTGTTTAGTGTTTACTTTACTGTTCATTATTTTGTCACTCGGTTGAGTCATTTATTTGATTAGATTTAGTTTGTATTTGTTTATTTTTGTACATAACTGATATATTTGTTTTATTGTTTGGTTGTTAAAATAAATTCTGTAATTAAATCTACTTCATGAATTTCAATATACCCCATAGTAATGAGGTGATAATTTTGGTGGGGTCTATTCCTTGGGCCTATAATATAAAAGAGAAGTTGAATTTGTGCAGTGTTACAACCTAAGAGGCCAAGGGTCGTAACATGTATAGTGAAACTCAATTTAAAGGACTATAGAAAGGAATGTCCGGTATATTAGGGTCTATAAGATATGAAACCTCCGCCTTATGAACTATATTGTGACGAAATTCTGTTATATCGAGGGTTCATTACATATCAAACTTCCATCTAAAGAACTACAGTATATATCGAGGGTACGTTAGATGAAATTTCGTTCTAACGATCTATATGGAGATGAAAGTTCGTTATATCCAGGGTCCGTTAGAAAGGAAACCTCCATCTAACTCGCTGTAGCGTCATAAAATTTAGCTCAGCCTCATTCATTGACGTCACGCCACCCCTGGTGACCAAAGGTGTGCACAATGACTACGGCCTTACCTTGGCTGACGATTGATTGTTTAATTTTTTTAGAATACTCGTAAGGCTAAGGCTTTTCTGTCCAGCTACAACAAAATGAATGGCCTCATGTTCTCGCCAGTCCTCCAGAAATAAGTGATATAGAAAAAGAAGAGCAAAATATTACAAGGAAACACTGGGGATATTGGGTATTTCTGCTGTTGACATGGACGACATACAGTAGCTTATTAGCAATGCAAAGGTTTTCCTTTGCAGACATGGCAAGGTGTTATCTGAGGGTACTTGGACAACTGGATATTGCCTTACAATGTATACTTAAGAAAATAGAGCATGTTTCTGTAGACGTTATGCATCATGACCGTCGCTGGTAATTATGATGTAACTCTCGTTTTTCATACATATATTTTCTTTTTGTCAGACGTAGCAAGAACAATGTCTCACAATCTTCTGATGACCTGATATTGACTGACATTGCAGAATTAAGAAACTACAAGAAATCTTCCTTGTGTCTTCAAACAAGCGCAGCATTGACACCTGAAACCCACTTTACCGATGTACTGTACTTAACTAATATTTTCAAGATTATTAAATATGTTCAGAGTTCTTTTTGGCCACATATAGCAAGATGAATGATCTTAACTTCCTGTTGATACCTGGATATTAATAAATATCCCAGAATTAAGGAGATACAAAAGAAATATGAACTCTCTTCAAACAAGTTCTAATAGCCTATGTGGTGTTTATTTAACAGAGCACTTCAGCCATTTGTCCATTTTATCACAAGTTTTCTTATGTCTGGGAAATCTGTAATGCTTGATGTACTTTCTGCTTGGGATTTGATCATTGCTGGTTCACCCGTATATTGCATAAATAACCATAATTGTTGATACACTGATCCAGGGAACCAGACGCAAGCACACACGAGGTCACCAGATGATGCGTATACAAGAGTGACGTCACCGAGCTGTGGATTGTAAAAACAAGTACTTGGTGAACTATTCTTTACTAGTATTTTATCCTGCATCTAGCGAACTATATGGTGATGAAATTCCATTATATCGAGGGTCTGTTAGATATGAAACCCCATGTAATGGGTTATTTTGGAGAGAAGTCCGTTATATCGAGGGGCGTTAGATTATTAAGGGAGAAGTCCGTTATATCGAGGACCTGTTAGATTATTTCGGAGAAGTCCGTTATATCGAGGGTCCGTTAAATTATTTTGGAGAGGTCCGTTATATCGAGGCTCTGTTAGATTATTTCGGGAGAGAAGTCCGTTATATCGAGGTCCGTTAAATTATTTCAGGAGAAGTCCATTACCTCCGTTAAATTATTACAGTCTGCTATATCGAGGCTCCGTTAGATTATTTGAGAGAAGTCCGTTATATCGAGGGTCCGTTAAATTATTTCGGAGAGAAGTCCGTTATATCGAGGCTCCGTTAGATTATTTCGGGAGAGAAGTTCGTTATATCGAGGGTCCGTTAGATTATTTCCGGAGAGAAGTTCGTTATATCGAGGGTCCGTTAGATTATTTCCAAGAGAAGTCCGTTATATGGAGGTGTACCAGCCAAGTAACACTGAACGTTGTTGTAGTAAAGACGAGAAGGGTAGTGGTGTGTGTGTGTGTGTGTGTGTGTGTGTGTGTGTGTGTGTGTGTGTGTGTGTGTGTGTGTGTGTGTGTGTGTGTGTGTGTGTGTGTGTGTTCTTCTCTTCTTTTACTTTATACTTTATTCCCATCGTTTTGTCCTTTACTGATCTTCGTCTTCTCCTCCTCCTCTCTTCCTTTCAACCTCATTTTTCTTTCCTCCTACCTTATTCTCTCCTCTAACCTCTCACCCCTACCTCACCCAACCACACCATCCTCACCCCTCTTTCACTCCCCTGACCCTTCCTCACCTCACCTCCCTCACCCTTCACCATCCATCACCCTCCCACCACCTCCCTCTTAACCCTCTCACCTCTGACCCTGTTCACCCTTCACCTTCACCCCTTCACCCTTCCTTCACCCTCCCAGCCCTCTCCTCCTTCACCACTAATGCATATTACAAGATGGCGCGTCTTGGCAAACAGAATGATTATACACGAAAATTTTTGCAAATATTTGTCTCTGGATTTTTCTTAAGATAGGAAGCAGCAATTGGGGGAGTGTAGAGGGAGGGTAGGAGGAGGGGGGGTAGAGGAGGGGGGTAGAGGGAGGGAGAGGAAGTAGGGGTTGTCTGGGAGGGTAGAGGGAAGGAGAGAAGGAGGAGGAGTTAGAAAGGTGTAAGGAAGACGAAGTTAGAGAAGGAGGAGAGAGGGAAGGTTGAGTTAGGGAAGGAGTGAGTTAGGGAGGCAGAGAGGAAAGGAGGAAAAGTGAAGTAAGGAAATAAAGGAGGGAAGTATTTTAGGAAGGAGTGACTGGAAGAAGAAGAAGAGAGAGAGAAGAGAGAGAGAGAGAGAGAGAGAGAGATTATATTAGAATGAAGGGAAATATTAGTCTAATAATATTCTCTTACATTTAAATTCATATTATATTTTCTTCAATATCTTATAAAGGTAATTGTACAAATATATTAGCCTCATTAAATTATATCATTATATTAGTTTACTCATTTACTTCAGCTGTAGTAAGAAAGGTGTTTAGTAATAATTTATATAGTATTAGTCTATAGCTGCGATAAATCACTCTCTTATCTATTGAAGTTTATCTGGATAATAAATGGCTTGTATCTAACCTAACCTAACCTTACCCTTACCTAACCTAACCTAACCTAACCTAACCTAACTTTTATAAGAGTGCAATATATAGATCATTGAAATATACCTTATATATTATCTACCTTATTATCGTCTATAGTGGTATGAAATATACCCGTAAAATATGCCATGAATATATTCATTAATCAGCCTTCATAGCAGTTATAAATATATCCATGAATAAGAAATATACCCATGAAAATATACCATTAATATAACTAGCGTCTATCGCAATTGTTCTTCCATAGTGAGAGAAAAATGTTGATGGAAGTAATTTATACAATGTCAGCCTGGGGAGGAGTAAGTCGGGTGCTGCAGGTGTCGTCGGGAGCTATAAATTGTGTATGACATATAGGGCGGTCGGGGTGGATGTGTTGGAAGGGTGGAGTCGGGGGAGGGGAGGTGTCGGAGGGGCTGAGGTCGGGAGGGGAGGGCGGAGGTGTTGAAGGGTGGTGCCGGGGGAGGGAGGTGTCGGAGGGGGCTGAGGTCGTGAGGGGGAGGGGCGGAGGTGTTGGAAGGGTGGAGTCGGGGAGGGAGGTGTCGAGGGGGAAGGAGGTCAGGAGGGGCGGAGGTGTCGGAGGGGTGGGGAACATGGGACAAAATCAAGTGGGTTTAACTATGAAAACAATGATCCTGAGATTGAAGGGGCAATCACGCTTAAGTTTAGACCCATGTGTGTGTGTGTGTGTGTGTGTGTGTGTGTGTGTGTGTGTGTGTGTGTGTTAGGGTGCACAGTTCATCCATTCACTCTTCACCCAACACTACCCATACCACTCCACTCACTACCTCATTACACTCTACACTCACCCACACTCAACCAATCTCCTCACCCACACTCCACCAACCTATCACCTAAAATCAGTGGGGTTTATAAGAGGGTGGGGTCATGTTGCCATTGCCACCCTGTTTGCTACTGTCCTCACCTCATTCTACGTAAGGTAACCAGCTGGCAAGGACGTGTAATAAGTGCTTAGAGATTAATTGAGGCCCACAGTCAGGGGATGAACACTACAGAGATTTCCGCCAAAACATTTACTGTGCAGATACTAATAATATATTTATTTTTTCACTCACACAAAACTCAGTGTGGCTTGAGGTAAATTATACTTAAGCTCTTCACTGTACTGGTACTGTACGTGTGCTGGTCCTGGATCAAGTACCAATATTAGCCATAAAAATTAACCGGACTATTCATTACAGACGGCCTCCCCGAACACCCCCAGCTCACTACACTCGCCACTGCTTACACCACGGATAGAAATAAATTAATATTCTCTTATTGTTTTTCTCTTTCCAGAAATTTACTATACACTACTGAAATCACAACAACAACCATACAACATCAAATCACTATAACCCACATAGTGTCCATAATAATAAAGATGAGAAATAGATGAGAACAAAATAGAAATAATATGCTATTTTCAAATAAGCTGTGCAGGAATATCAGAATACAAACCAGCATCCTGCAGTGGACGCTGGCAAGAGAATTCCTAGTGAGGTATGCAATATAACGAAGCTGCCTGTGTGCGGTATGTTGTATGATAATAGTGATGATATGTGAAGTGTATATTGCTCGTCTGATTTAATTTTATATGAAGTGAATAAGAGGAATTATTTTCTATTTGTTATATTGGATATTTTATTAAATATTGTTGATAAGATTAGAGAAAGGAACAGATAGATGGAAGATAAAGAATAAAGAGGTAATAATGAATAAGGATATAAGGTAATAAAGATGGATGGATAGGTAAGAGGAATATTGGTTTTTTATTTAAGTATTATATCGTTTAGGAAGCCAACTCGTTACATACATACATACATACATACATACATACATACATACATACATACATACAGTTGCATAAACATATATGCAAATGTGAAAATACGAAATGGTTTGTAACATTTGTGTATCAATGCTCATGCTGACTCTCTCTCTCTCTCTCTCCCATTAATTCTTTTAGTTACGTTTCCTCTTTGTCTCCCCACCATTTCACTTCCTTTATATCTTTTATTTTGACTAATATTTCATCCTATTTTTTTTTCTCCAAATTATCCTTCTATCTCACGTCTTCATTTTGCATATAATTCCCATAAACATTATCTCCCTAGACTCAGCTATCTTCACGTCTCCTTATTCCACATTATCCCATCTTCCTCAGCATCTCTCTTCACACACACCTGCCAATTCACCTGTTATTCATCTTTCTTTCTTCTTCCTTCCTTCCTTCCTACTTTCTTTCTTTTATCTCCCATCAACCTTTGTCTCTCTCTGTCTCCTTTTTCTTTTCTAATCATCCTCTATCCTCCTATATTTCTTTTTTTCTCTCCCATCATCACTATTTATTTATCTCCTTGTTTAATATGTTTAATTATCTCTCTTTCGTTATTCTTGTTTTTCTTATTTTCTTTCTTCTTTTTCTTTTTTTTCTTGTTAAGAATCTTATTTTCTTTTAATCTGTCGTGTTTTCTTCTCCTTATTGATACACTCTTAGTTTTCCTTCTATTTATTATGGTTTTCTTCCTTCTTTTCTTCCTCTCCAATCTCCTTTCTCTTTCTATTCCCACCTCCTCCCTCCTCCTCCCATCCTCCCTCCTCTTCCTCTTCCCACTCCCTCCCTCCTTCCTCTCCCATTCTCCATCCTTCCACCCTCTCCTCTTGTCTCTTCTTCCCTCCTCTACCTCTCCATCTGTCCCTTTGTCTCACCACAGGTGTGTGTACAGATGCGCCACACTCTGGGAAAGAGAGAGTGAGAGACAGAGAGACAGATAGAAGGAGAGAGAGAGAGAGAGAGATAGACAGACAGAAAGATAGACAGAGGGAGAGAGAGAGACAGAGAGACAGATAGATAGACAGAGGAGGAGAGGGAGCTAGAGAGAGAGCTAGAGATAATTGACAGGGGAAGAAAGAGAGGCAGACAGACAGACAGAGACAGATAGAAAAAAAGAAGGAAAAGAGAGACAGAGAGAGAAAAGAGACAGACAGCCAGACAGACAGACAGACAGACAGACAACCGAAGAAAGAAAGAGGACAAATGAAGAGAGCGAGAGAGAGAGAGAGAGAGAGAGAGAGAGAGAGAGAGAGAGCAGAAAGAAGCCCCATTTTACTCTTACTACATTTTGTCCGCCAGAAGGAACTACTAAGAGCACCCATTCTCAAATTCACAGGGGCGACAAATGAAAGCTTAAGGGAAGGCTGAGGAGGTGAGGGGAGAGGTAGGTGGGGGGAGGTGAGGAGGGGGGGCTGAGGAGGTGGGGAGGTAGGTGGGGAGGTAGGGGAGGTGAGGGTGAGGCTGAGGAGGTGAGAGGTAGGTGGGGGAGGTGGGGAGGTGAGGGGAGAGGCTGAGGAGGTGAGAGAGAGGTAGGTGGGGGAGGTAGGGGAGGTGAGGGGAGAGGCTGAGGAGGTGAGAGGTGGGTGGGGAGGTAGGGAGGTGAGGGAGAGGCTGAGGAGGTGAGAGGTAGGTGGGGGGAGAGGTAGGGGAGGTGAGGGAGAGGGGGCTGAGAGGGGAGAGGGGTGGGGGGAGGTAGAGGTGAGGAGAGGGCAGAGGAGGTGAGGAGGTGGGGGAGGGGGGAGAAGAGGGGAGGTAATGAGGAGGTGAGAGGTGGGTGGGGAGGTAGGGAGGAGGGAGGCTGAGGAGGTGAGAGGGGGTGGGGGAGGTAGGGAGGAGGGAGAGGGAAGGTGGGGAGGTGTAGGGAGGTGAGGGGAGGCTGAGGAGGTGGAGAGGTGGGTGGGGGAGGAGGGAGGTGAGGGAGAGGGCTGAGGAGGTGAGAGGAGGGTGGGGAGGAGGGGAGGTGAGGAGAGGGGTGGGGAGGTAGGGGAGGTGAGGGGAGGGCTGAGGGGGGTGAGGTAGAGGGGTGGGGGAGAGGGAGGTGAGGGAGGTGAGAGGTGAGAGGAGGTGGGGGAGGTAGGGAGGTGAGGGGAGAGGCTGAGGGAGGTGGAGGAGGGGTGGGAGGTAGGGAGGTGAGGGTGAGAGGGCTGAGGAGGTGAGAGGTGGTGGGGAGGTAGGAGGTGAGGGGAGAGTGCTGAGGAGGTGGAGAGAGAGGTGGGTGGGGAGGTAGGGGAGGGAGGGGAGAGGGCTGAGGAGGGGAGGGAGAGGGGTGGGTGGGGAGGTAGGGAGGTGAGGGAGAGGCTGAGGAGGTGAGAGGAGGTGGGGGAGGCAGGGGAGGTGAGGGAGAGGGCTGGAGGAGGTGAGGTGGGTGGGGAGGAGGGGAGGGAGGGAGAGGGCTGAGGGGAGGGGGTGAGAGGTAGGTGGGGGAGGTAGGGAGGTGGGGAGGAAGAGGGCTGAGGAGGTGAGAGGTGGGTGGGGAGGGGAGGTGAGGGGAGAGGCTGAGGAGGTGAGAGGTGGGTGGGGAGGTAGGGAGGTGAGGGAGAGGAAGGTGAGGGGGAGTGTAGGGAGGGAGGGAACTGAGGAGGGGAGAGGTGGGGAGGGGAGGTGAGGGAGAGGCTGAGGAGGTGGAGAGGGGTGGGGAGGTGGGGGAGGTGAGGGAGAGGAAGGTGGGGGAGGTGGGGGAGGTGGAGGAGAGGCCGAGGGGTGAGGCAGAGGTAGGTGGGGGGAGGTAGGGGAGGAGGGAGAGGGCTGAGGAGGAGAGAGGTGGGGGAGGAGGGGAGGTGAGGGAGAGGGCTGGGAGGAGGTGAGAGGTGGGGAGGTGGGAGGGGAGAGGGGTGGAGGGAGAGGGTGGGGGGAGTGTAGGGAGGTGAGGGAGAGGGCTGAGGAGGTGAGAGGTAGGTGGGGGAGGTAGGGGAGGTGAGGAGAGAGGGCTGAGGAGGTGGAGAGGTGGGTGGGGGAGGTAGGGAGGTGGAGGAGAGGGCTGAGGAGGAGAGGTAGGTGGGGGGGAGGTAGGGAGGTGAGGGAGAGGCGAGGAGGTGAGAGGTGGGTGGGGGAGGTAGGGGAGGTGAGGGAGAGTGCTGAGGGAGATGAGAGGTAGGTGGGAGGGAGGTAGGGGAGGTGGAGAGAGAGGAGGTGGGAGGGGAGGGGGAGAGGGAGGGGGAGGAGAGAGGGAGGTGTAGGGAGAGAGGGAGGGGGGAGAGAGGGAGGTAGGGGGGAGGTAGGAGAGAGGGAGGTGAGAGAGGAGAGAGGGGAGGTAGGGAGAGAGGGAGGGAGGGAGAGGGGGGGAGGTGTAGGGAGAGAGGGGGAGGGGTGAGGGAGAGAGGGAGGTGTAGGGAGAGAGGGAGGTAGGAGAGAGGGAGGTGTGGGGAGAGAGGGAGGTAGGGAGAGGGGAGGTGGGGAGAGGGGGAGGGGAGAGGGGAGGGGAGGGAGAGAGGGAGGTGGGGGAGAGAGGGGAGGGGAGGGGAGAGGGGGAGGTAGGGAGAGGGAGAGGTGAGGAGAGGGGAGGTAGGAGAGAGGGGAGGTGTAGGAGAGAGGGAGGTGTAGGGAGAGGGGGAGGTGTAGGGGAGAGGGAGGTGGGAGGGAGAGAGGGAGGGGAAGAGAGGGAGAGGTGAAGAGAGAGGGAGGTAGGGAGAGGGGGTGTAGGGAGAGAGGGGAGGTAGGGAGAGGGAGGTAGGGAGAGGGGAGGTGTAGGGAGAGGGGAGGTGAGAGAGGGAGGTGGGAGAGAGGGGAGGTAGGGAGAGGGGAGGTAGGGAGAGAGGAGGTGAGGGAGAGGGAGGTAGGAGAGAGGGAGGTGTAGGAGAGGAGGTGTAGGAGAGGGGGTGTGTAGGGAGAGGGGAGGTGAGGGGAGAGAGGGAGGTGTAGGGGAGAGAGGGAGGGTAGGGAGAGAGGGAGGTGTAGGGAGGGGGAGGTGGGAAGAGAGGGGAGGTGGGGAGAGAGGGGAGGTGTAGGGAGAGGGAGGTGAGGAGAGGGGGAGGTGGGGAGAGAGGGAGGTGAGAGGGGGGAGGGGGAGAGAGGGAGGTGTAGGGAGGTAGGGGAGGTGGGGAGGGGAGGGGAGAGGGGAGGTGTAGGGAGAGAGGGAGGTGGAGGGGAGGTGAGAGAGAGGGAGGTGGGGAGAGAGGGGAGGTGGGTAGGGAGAGAGGGAGGTGTGGGAGAGGGGGAGGTAGAGAGAGGGAGGTGTAGGGAGAGGGGGAGGAGAGGGGAGGTGTAGGGAGAGGAGGGAGAGGGGGAGGAGGAGAGAGGGAGGTGGGGAGAGAGGGGAGAGAGGGAGGGAGGAAAGAGGGAGGTAGGGAGAGGGAGAGGTGTAGGGAGAGGGGAGGTGTAGGAGAGGGGAGGTGGGGAGAGAGGAGGTGAGGAGGGGAGGTGAGGAGAGGGGGAGGGGAGGGAGAGAGGGAGGTGTAGGGAGAGAGGAGGTAGGGAGAGGGAGAGGTGGGGAGAGGGGGGAGGTAGGGAGAGGGGAGGGGAGAGAGGGAGGTAGGGAGAGAGGAGGTGGGAGAGGGGAGGTGAGGGAGAGAGGGGAGGTGTAGGGAGAGAGGGGGGTGGGGGAGAGGGGGATGTAGGAGAGAGGGAGGTAGGGAGAGGAGGTGGGGAGAGGGAGGGAGAGAGGGAGGTGAGAGAGAGGGAGGGAGGGAGAGAGGGAGGTAGGGAGAGAGGGAGGTGTAGGGAGAGGGGGAGGGGAGAGAGGGGAGGTAGGGAGAGAGGGAGGTAGGAGAGAGGGAGGAGTAGGGGAGAGAGGGAGGTGAGTAGGGGAGGGAGAGGGAGAGGGTAGGGAGAGGGGAGTAGGGAGAGAGGAGGTAGGGAGAGAGGGGAGGTGCAGGAAGGGGGAGGGTAGGGAGAGAGGAGGAAAGAGGGAGGTGAGAGGAGAGGTGGAGGGAGAGGGAGGGAGAGGGGAGGTGGGGAGAGAGGGGAGAGAGGGAGGAGAGGGGGAGGTAGAGAGAGGGAGGGAGGTAGGGAGAGGAGGAGGTGAGGGGAGAGAGGGAGAGGGAGAGAGGGGAGGTGTAGAGGGGAGGGGGGGAGGTGTAGAGGGGAGAGGGAGGTGGAGGGAGGTAGGGAGAGAGGGAGGTAGGAGAGGGGATGTAGGAGAGGGGAGGTGTAGGAGAGAGGAGGTAGGAGAGAGGAAGGTGGGGGAGGGAGAGAGGGGAGGTGAGAGAGGGGAGGAGAGAGGGGAGGTGGGGAGAGAGGGAGGTAGGAGAGAGGGAGGTAGGGAGAGGAGGTAGGAGAGAGGGAGGTAGAGGGGAGGTAGAGAGAGAGGGAGGAGAGGGGAGGTGGGGAGAGAGGGAGGTAGAGAGGGGAGGTAGGGAGAGAGGGAGGTAGGGAGAGAGGGAGGAGAGAGAGTGGGGGAGGTGGGGAGAGGAGGTGAGAGAGAGAGGAGGTGTGAGGAGAGAGGGAGGTGCAGGAGAGGGGAGTAGTAGAGGGGAGGTGTAGGGGAGAGAGGGAGGTGGGGAGAGAGGGGAGGTAGAGAGAGGGAGGTGTAGAGAGAGGGGAGGTGTAGAGAGAGGAGGTGTAGGGAGAGGGGGGAGAGAGAGAGGGGGGGTGGGAGAGAGGGAGGTGTAGAGAGGGAGGTGTAGGAGAGGGGAGGTGTAGGGAGAGGGGAGGTGTAGGGAGAGGGGAGGTGTAGTAGAGAAGAAGGTGTAGGAGGGGAGGTGAGTAAGGGAGAGGTGAAAAAGAGGGTGCAGGGGGCACACCAGTACAGCACCAAAATCAGCACACAGCACCAGTATCATAACATCACCCGTCAGCACAGCACCAGCATCAGCACATCAACCAGTATCAGTACAGCACCAGCATCAGTGCATATAGCACCCCAGTGTCAGCACAGCACCAGTATCAGTACAGCACCGCGTCAGCACAGCACCAGTATCGCAGCACCAGCCACAGCAACAGTCAGCACAGTACCAGTATCAGTAAGTACAGCACCAGTGTCAGTACAGCACCAGCGCTCAGGTACAGCAACAGCATCAGTACAGCACCAGCCACACAGCACTGCATCAGTACAGCACCAGCAAATCAGTACAGCACCAGTGTCAGCACAGCACTGGTGTCAGCACAGCACCCAGCATCAGCACAGCACCAGCACCAGCAATGTTAACCAGCATCGCGCATGCACCGCACTGTGCACAGCCCAGCATTACAGCATACTCAGCATCAGTACAGCACCAGTATCGCACAGCACCAGTAACAGGCCAGCAATTGTCAGTAAGTACAGCACCAGCATCGCACAGCACCAGTCAGTACATCACCAGTGTCAGAACAGCTCCGGTATCAGTACAGCACCAGTATCAGCACAGCACCAGTATCAGTACAGCACCAGAGCTCAGCATACAGCACCAGCAAGTCCGTACAGCACCAGTGCGTCAGCACAGCACCAGCATCAGTACAGCACCAGTGTCAGTACAGCAACAGTGTCAGTACAACAGCACCAGTGTCAGCACAGCAATGGTGCAGCACAGCACCAGTATCAGTAGCACAGCACCAGTTGCATCGCACAGCACCAGTATCAGTACAGCACCAGTGTCAAGTACAGCACCAGTGTCAGTACAGCACCAGTGTCAGGGCACAGCACCAGTAAGTCAGTACAGCACCAGCATCAGCACAGCACCAGGCCGCGACAGCACCAGCATCAGCACTGCACCAGTCAGCACAGCACCAGTATCAGCACATCACCGGCACGCAGCACCAGCATCAGTACATCACCAGTATCAGTACGCACCAGTATCAGCAGGACAGCCTCCAGCGTCAGTACACACCAGCATTGCGCAGTACCGCGTCAGTACAGCACCAGTATCAGCACAGCAACGGTGTCAGTACAGCACCAGTGTCAGCACAGCACCATTGTCAGTACAGCACCAGCACGTACAGCCCAGTACTTACAGCACCATATCAGTACATCACTGTATCAGCACAGCACCAGTATCAGTACAGCACCAGCACATCAGTACAGCACCAGTATCAGCACAGCACCGCATCAGCACACACCAGCATCAGCACATCACCAGCCCAGCCAGCCACCAGCATCAGCAAGCCCAGCATCAGCACAGCAACAGCATCGCACATCGCCAGCACCAGCACAGCACCAGCATCAGCACAGCACCGCGTCAGCACAGCACCAGCATCAGCACATCACCAGCATCAGCACAGCACCAGTATCAGCACAGCACCAGTGCGCCAGTCAGCACACCGAAAAGTCAGTACAAGCACCAGCATCAGCACAGCACCAGTATCAGCAGCACCGTCATCAGTACATCACCAGCACCAGCACATCACCAGCATCGCACTCACCAATGCAGTACAGCACCAGCATCAGCACATCACCAGCAACAGCACAGCACCACTATCAGCACATCACCAGCACCAGCAACACAGACAGCGCACCAGCACATCGACCAGTATCAGTACAGCACCAGTAACAGCACAGCACCGCACCAGCACAGCAACCCACGTCGCTCAGTACAGCACCATATCAGCACAGCACCCAGTCAACAGCACCAGCATCAGCACATCACAGCACCAGCATAGCACCAGCACGCACCATCACCAGCACAGCAACCAGCCAGTACAGCACCAGCATCAGTGCGCAAAGCACCAGTACCGTACAGCACCAGCACCAGCACATCACCGTACCAGCACAGCACCAGCCAGTACAGCACCAGTACCGCACAGCACCAGCACCAGTACAGCACCGCGCGTCAGTACAGCACCAGTACCAGCACAGCACCAGTATCAGTACAGCACAACGCCAGCAAGCAACAGTACCAGCACAGCAACAGCACCAGTACAGCACCAGTGTCAGTACAGCACCAGTCACCAGTACAGCACCAGTACCAGCACAGCACCGCACCAGCACAGCACCAGTGCTGCACATCACCAGCAACACCACAGCACCAGTACCAGTATGAGCACCAGTATCAGTACAGCACCAGCACCAGCACAGCACCAGTACCAGCACAGCACCAGTACCACACCAGCACAGCACAGCACCAGCACCAGCACCGCACAGCACCAGTCAGCACAGCACCAGCATCAGCACAGCACCAGCATCAGCACAGCAACAGTCACCAGCAACAGCACAATACAGCACCGGCCGCACAGCACCAGTACCAGCACAGCACCATTAACAGCACAGCACCATTACCAGTGCCGCCAACCACCACGCACCCAGCCTCCCACATCACCAGTACCAGTACAGCACACCAGCACACCCACCATCAGCAACACCAGTATCAGCACATCACCAGACCAGCACACCGCGTCAGCACAGCCCAGTATCAGCAACCACCCCAAAGCACCAGCCCCTGCGTCAGCACAGCATCAGCACAGCACCAGTACCAGCACAGCCCATCATTACAGCACCAGTACCACATCACCAGCAGCACCAGTACCAGCACAGCACCACCCACAGCACCAGTACAGCAACAAACCCACCAGTGTCAGTACATCACCAGCCAGCACAGCCCACGTACCAGCACAGCACCAGTACCAGCACAGCACCAGTACCAGCACAGCACCACCACACACCCCACCCCAAACCCCACACAGCACCATTGCTGCAGCACCAGTATCATACGCACTACCTGCGCCGCACACACCCCAACACACCACACACCACCCCAACACACCACCACACCACACCCACCCACCGACACCAGTACCAGTACAGCACCTGCGCAGTACAGCACCCAGCACATCACCAGTATCAGCACACCCCCACAAGCACCAGCATCAGTTCAAAAGCACCAGTGCCCCATCAACACGGGGTACATCAACCAGCACATCTACCAACAGACACCACCAGTACCGCACAGCACCAGCATCAGAACATCGCCAGTACCAGCAAGGCACCAGTCAGCACATCACCAGCACAGCACATCACCAGTACTCCCAGCACAAAAAAAAGAAAACACACAGCACAGCACCAGCACAGCACACCCAGCACCAGCACAGCCCGCATCAGCACAGCACCAGCATCAGCACAGCACCAGCGCCGCGCCACACCAGCATCAGCACAGCACCAGTATCAGGCACCCAGCATCAGCACACACCGCAGTCAGTACAGCCCCAGTATCAGTACAGCACCACCAGTGTCGGCGCCACCAGCGTCAGCACAGCCATCATATCAGCACAACAGCATCAGCATACAGCACCAGCATCAGCACAGCACCAGTATCAGTGCACATCACCAGCATCAGCACAGCACCAGTGTCAGTGGCCAGCAACGCCAGCGCATCAGCACAGCACCAGATCCAGTACAGCACCAGTACAGCACAGCACCAGTATCAGCACAGCACCAGTATCAGTACAGCACCAGTGCCCAGCACAGCACCAGTATCAGTACAGCACTGCGTCAGTACAGCACCAGCATCAGTGCACAGCACATCAGCACAGCACCAGTGTCAGTACAGCACCAGTACCGCACAGCACCAGTATCAGTACAGCACCAGCATCGTGCACAGCAACTGCATCGTACAGCACCAGCATCAGCAGCGCACCAGTATCAGCACATCACCAGTATCAGTACAGCACCAGTATCAGCACAGCACCAGTGTCAGCACAGCAGTCTCAGCACAGCACCGATCAGCACAGCACCAGCATCAGCACAGCACCAGTGCCGCGGCGATAACCAGTATCAGTAACAGCCACCAGTATCAGTACAGCAACAGCATCAGTACACAGCCCAGTATCAGTACAGCACCAGTATCAGTGCACAGCAAGCATCAGACAGCAACAGCGCCGTACAGCACCAGTGTCAGTACAGCACCAGCATCAGCACAGCACCAGTATCAGTACAGCACCAGTGTCAGCACAGCACCAGCATCAGCACAGCACCAGTATCAGTGACAGCACATCAGCACCAGTGTCGCACGCGCGCACAACCAGTTCAGCACAGCACCAGCATCAGCACATCAGCAAACGCGCAGCAACGCACAGTGCAGCACCAGCACAGCACAGCACCAGCATCAGCACATCACAGCGTCAGCACAGCACCAGCAGCATCAGCACATCACCAGCATCAGTACAGCACCAGTATCAGCACAGCACCAGCATCAGTACAGCACCAGTGTCAGCACAGCACCAGTGTCAGTACAGCACTGCGTCAGCAGCACGTATCAGCACAGCACCAGTATCAGTACAGCACCAGTATCAGTACAGCACCAGCATCAGCACAGCACCAGTATCAGCACAGCACCAGTATCAGCAGCACCAGTATCAGCACCAGTGTCAGTACAGAACCAGCACGGCATAAACCACAGTAAGCACCAGTATCAGTACAGCACCAGTGAGCGCAGCACCAGTGTCAGGCACAGCACCAGTATCAGCACAGCAATGCTCACCCAGCACCAGTATCAGCACAGCACCAGCATCAGCACACAACAGCATCAGCACAGCACCAGCATCAGCACAGCACCAGCATGCGCACAGCACCAGTATCAGTACATCACCAGCGTCAGCACAGCACCAGCATCAGTGCACAGCACCAGCATCAGCACAGCACCAGTATCAGTACAGCACCACGCACCACCAGCTCCTAACCAGTATCAGTACAGCACCAGTATCAGCACAGCACCAGCATCAGTACAGCCCCAGCATCAGCACAGCACCAGCATCAGTACAGCACCAGTCAGCACAGCACCAGTATCAGTACAGCACCAGTATAGCACCAGTGTCAGTACAGCACCAGTGTCGGCACAGCACCAGTATCAGTAGCACAGTACATCACCAGTGCCAGTACAGCACCAGTGTCAGCACAGCACCAGTACGCACAGCACCAGTGTCAGCAAGCACCGCATCAGTACAGCACCAGTATCAGTACAGCACCAGTGTCAGCACAGCACCAGTATCAGTACAGCACCAGTATCAGCACAGCACCAGCATCAGCACAGCACACCAGCATAGCACCAGTGCCGCACAGCACCAGTGTCAGTACAGCACCAGCATCCGCACAGCACCAGTCGCAGGCACCCAGCATCAGTACAGCACCAGCATCAGTACAGCACCAGTAGCGCAGCACCAGCGTCAGTACAGCACCAGTGTCAGCACAGCACCAGTCAGCACACCCAGTGTCAGACATCACCAGTATCAGTACAGCACCAGCATCAGTACAGCACCAGTGTCAGTACAGCACCAGTGCCGCAGCACCAGCATCAGTACAGCACCAGTGCCGCACAGCGACCAGCATCAGTACAGCACCAGCATCAGTACAGCACCAGTCCCAGAGGCCAGCACCAGTGTCAGATCACCAGCATCAGTACAGCACCAGTATCAGTACACACCAGCATCGCACAGCACCAGTATCATACAGCACCAGCGTCAGTACAGCCAGCATCGCAGCACCAAAGTCAGCACAGCACCAGTGTCAGTACAGCACCAGTATCAGTACAGCACCAGTGTCAGTACATCAACAGACAGCAGCACCAGTGTCAGTACAGCACCAGCATCAGTACAGCACCAGTGTCAGTACAGCACCAGCATCAGCACAGCACCAGTGTCAGTACAGCACCAGCATCAGCACAGCACCAGTATCAGTACATCACCAGCGTCAGCAGCTGCGCACCAGTGTCAGTACACACCAGTATCAGTACAGCACCAGTGTCAGCACAGCACCAGTGTCAGTACAGCACCAGCATCAGCACAGCACCAGCATCCCATCACCAGTACGCACAGCACCAGTGCAGCACAGCACCAGTATCAGTACAGCACCAGTATCACACACCAGTGTCAGCACACGCGTCAGTACAGCACCAGCATCAGCACAGCCCAGCATCAGCACACACTGGTCAGCACAGTTCAGTGTCAGTACAGCACCAGCATCAGTACAGCACCAGCATCAGTACAGCACCAGTATCAGCAGCACCAGTGTCAGCACAGCACCAGTATCAGCACAGCACCAGTATCAGTACATCACCAGTGCCGCACAGCACCAGTCGTCAGTACAGCACCAGTATCAGCACAGCACCAGTGTCAGCACAGCACCAGCATCAGCACATCACCAGTGTCAGTACAGCACAGTACACGCCAGCACCAGCATCAGTACAGCACCAGTATCAGCAACCAGTACCGCCACCACCGCATCAGTACAGCACCAGTATCAGTACAGCACCAGCATCAGCACAGCACCAGCTGCGCACAGCACCAGTGTCAGTACATCACCAGTGTCAGCACAGCACCAGCATCAGCACAGCACCAGTATCAGCATAGCACCAGCATCAGCACATCACCAGTATCAGCACACCAGCGTCAGTACAGCACCAGTCAGCACAGCGCACCAGTATCAGCTACAGCACCAGTCAGTACAGCACCAGTATCAGTACAGCACCAGCAAGTCAGCACACCAGCATCAGTCACAGCACCAGTATCAGCACAGCACCAGTGCGTCAGCACAGCACCAGCATCAGCACAGCACCAGCATCAGCACAGCACCAGCATCAGACACACCAGTGTCAGCACAGCACAGCATCAGTACAGCACCAGTATCAGCACATCACCAGCATCAGTACAGCACCAGCATCAGCACATCAGAGCATCAGTACAGCACCAGCATCAGCACAGTATCAGCACAGCACCAGCATCAGCACAGCACCAGCATCAGCACAGCACCAGTATCAGCACAGCACCAGTGTCAGCACAGCACCAGCATCAGCACAGCACCAGTATCAGCACAGCACCAGCATCAGTACAGCACCAGCATCAGCACATCACCAGCATCAGCACAGCACCAGTATCAGTACAGCACCAGCATCAGCACATCACCAGTATCAGTACATCACCAGTATCAGTACAGCACCAGTGTCAGTACAGCACCAGTGTCAGTAGCACCAGCATCAGTACAGCACCAGACATAGCATCATACAGTATCAGACAGCACCAGTATCAGTACAGCACCAGCATCAGCACATCACCAGCATAGCACATGCAGCACAGCACCAGTATCAGTACAGCACCAGCATCAGTACAGCACCAGTGTCAGTACAGCACCAGTATCAGTACAGCACCAGCGTCAGCACAGCACCAGTATCAGCACAGCACCAGTATCAGCATACACCAGTAATCAGTACAGCACCAGCATCAGCACAGCACCAGTCGCACAGCACCAGTGTCAGCACAGCACCAGTGTCAGTACATCACCAGCATCAGTACAGCACCAGTGTCAGTACAGCACCAGCACCAGTAGCGCAGCACCAGTATCAGTACAGCACCAGTATCAGCACAGCACCAGATCAGCATACCGTCTCGCACCAGTGTCAGCACAGCACCAGCATCAGCACAGCACCAGTGTCAGCACAGCACCATCAGCACAGCACCAGCATCAGCACAGCAACCGTCAGCATCAAACAGCACCAGGTCAGTACAGCACCAGCATCAGCACAGCACCAGCATCAGCACAGCACCAGTATCAGTACAGCACCAGTGCAGCACAGCACCAGTATCAGTACAGCACCAGCAGCCAGCCACCAGCATCAGTACAGCACCAGTCCGCTGCACCAGTATCAGCACAGCACCAGTATCAGTCCAGCACCGCATCACCCAGCACCAGCAGCACAGCACCAGTGTCAGCACAGCACCAGCATCAGCACAGCACCAGTATCAGTACAGCACCAGTGTCAGACAGCACCACGCACAGCACCAGTATCAGCACATCACCAGTATCAGCACAGCACCAGTGCCGCACAGCACCAGCATCAGGCACAGCACCAGCATCAGCACATCACCAGTGTCAGTACAGCACCAGTGTCAGTACAGCACCAGCATCAGCACAGCACCAGTGCCGCGCAGCACCAGTATCAGCACATCACCAGTGTCAGCACAGCACCAGCATCAGCAAGCACCAGCATCAGCACAGCACCAGCCACAGCACCAGACAGTACGCAACAACAGCACCGCGTCAGCACAGCACCAGCATCAGTACAGCACCAGCACGCACAAGCACCAGTGTCAGTACAGCACCAGCATCAGTACAGCAGGCGCCAGTACAGCACCAGTATCAGCACAGCACCAGTGCATCAGTACAGCACCAGTGTCAGTACAGCACCAGTGTCAGTACAGCACCAGTGTCAGTACAGCACCAGTGTCAGCACAGCACCAGCATCAGCACAGCACCAGTATCAGTACAGCACAAAAGTCAGCACAGCACCAGTGTCAGCACAGCACCAGCATCAGTACAGCACCAGCAAGGCACAGCACCAGCATCAGCCTAACAGCACACAGCACAGCACCAGTGTCAGCACAGCACCAGTATCAGCACAGCACCAGCATCAGTCACACAGCACCGTCAGTACAGCACCAGTGTCAGCACAGCACCAGTACAGCACAGCACCAGCACGCACAGCACCAGCATCCCACACACCACGCCATCACCATCAGCACAGCACCAGCATCAGTACAGCACCAGCATCAGCACAGCACCAGTGTCAGTACAGCACCAGTGTCAGTACAGCACCAGTGTCAGTACAGCACCAGCATCGCACAGCACCAGTATCAGCCACAGCATCAGTGTCAGCACAGCACCAGTATCAGCACAGCACCAGTGTCGGCCAGCACCAGTGCCGCACAGCAACAGCCCCAGCACAGCACCAGCATCGTGCACAGCACCAGTATCAGTACAGCACCAGTATCAGCAAGAAACAGGTCGCACAGCACCAGTATCAGTACAGCACCAGCATCAGTACATCACCAGCGTCAGCACAGCACCAGCAAGCCAGCACAGCACCAGCATCAGCACAGCACCAGCAATCAGCACAGCACCAGCATCAGCACAGCACCAGCACCAGCACAGCACCAGCATCAGCACAGCACCAGTATCAGCGCACATCACCAGTGCCTCAGTACAGCACCAGTGTCAGCACAGCACCAGCATCAGTTCACAGCACCAGTATCAGTACAAGCACCAGCATCAGCACATCACCAGTGCACCAGCACATCACCAGCATCAGTACAGCACCAGCATCAGTACAGCACCAGTGTCAGCACATCACCAGCATCAGTACAGCACCAGTGTCAGTACAGCACCAGTATCAGCACAGCACCAGCATCAGCATAAGCACCAGCATCAGCACAGCACCAGTGTCAGCACATCACCAGCATCAGCACAGCACCAGTGTCAGTACATCACCAGCATCAGTACAGCACCAGCACAGCACAGCACCGCATCAGCACAGCACCAGTGTCAGCACAGCACCAGTGTCAGCACAGCACCAGCATCAGCACAGCACCAGCATCAGTACAGCACCAGCACTGACAGCACCGCGTCAGTACATCACCAGTATCAGCACATCACCAGCGTCAGTACAGCACCAGCATCAGCACAGCACCAGCCCCAGCCCAGTGTCAGCACAGCACCAGTATCAGTACAGCACCAGGCAGTCAGTACAGCTCCAGTGTCAGTACAGCACCAGCACGCGTACAGCAACGTGCATCAGTACATCACCAGCATCAGCACAGCACCAGTATCAGTACAGCACCAGTGTCAGCACAGCACCAGCATCAGTACAGCACCAGCATCAGCACATCACACCAGCATCAGTACAGCACCAGTGTCAGTACAGCCCAGTGTCAGCACATCACCAGTATCAGTACAGCACCAGTATCAGCACAGCACCAGCATCAGCACAGCACCAGTATCAGCACAGCACCAGTGTCAGCACAGCACCAGTATCAGCACAGCACCAGTGTCAGCACAGCACCAGCATCGTACATCACCAGCATCAGTACAGCAACGCACAGTGCACAGCACCAGTTCGCACAGCACCAGCACGCACAGCATCAGCACAGTTCATCAGCGTCAGTACAGCACCAGTGTCAGTACAGCACCAGTGTCAGCAACAGCCCAGCATCAGCACATCACCAGCATCAGCACAGCACCAGTATCAGCACATCACCAGTATCAGTACAGCACCAGTGTCAGCACAGCACCAGCATCAGTACATCACCAGTGTCAGTACAGCACCAGTGCAGCACAGCACCAGTATCAGTACAGCACCAGCATCAGCACAGCACCAGTATCAGCAGCACAGCACCAGCACGCACAGCCCAGCATCAGTACAGCACCAGCATCAGCACATCACCAGCATCAGCACAGCACCAGTAGTCAGCACAGCACCAGTGTCAGCACAGCACCAGTGTCAGCACAGCCCAGCATCGCACGCACCAGCATCAGCACAGCACCAGTATCAGTACAGCACCAGCATCAGCACAGCACCAGTATCAGTACAGCACCAGTATCAGTACAGCACCAGTGTCAGTACAGCACCAGCATCAGTACAGCACCATATCAGCACATCACCAGCATCAGTACAGCACCAGTATCAGTACAGCACCAGATCACCCCACCCCACACCAACCAACCAGTACAGCACCAGTCAGTACATCACCAGTGCAGTACAGCACCAGTGTCAGTACAGCACCAGTATCAGCACATCACCAGTGCCATACAGCACCAGTGCCGCAGCAGCACCAGTATCAGTACAGCCCCAGCATCAGCACATCACCAGTATCAGCACAGCACCAGCATCAGTACAGCACCAGTGTCAGCACAGCAACAGCATCAGTACAGCACCAGCATCAGCACAGCACCAGCACATCACCGACAGTACAGCACCTCGTCAGCACAGCACCAGCACAGCATACACCAGTCCAGCACAGCACCAGGTCAGTACAGCACCATCAGTACAGCACCAGCATCAGTACAGCACCAGCATCGTACATCACCAGTCGCACAGCACCAGCATCAGCACAGCACCAGTATCAGCACAGCCCAGCATCAGCACATCACTGCGTCAGTACAGCACCAGTATCAGTACAGCACCAGTATCAGTACAGCACCAGCATCAGTACATCACCGCATCAGCGCACAGCACCAGTGTCAGTACAGCACCAGTATCAGTACATCACCAGCATCAGTACAGCACCAGTATCAGCACATCACCAGTGTCAGTACAGCACCAGTGTCAGTACAGCACCAGCATCAGCACAGCACCAGTATCAGTACAGCACAGTATCAGTACATCATATCAGCACAGCACCAGCGTCAGCATAAGCACCAGCATCAGTACAGCACCAGTATCAGCACATCACCAGTATCAGCACATCACCAGCATCAGTACATCACCAGCATCAGCACAGCACCAGCATCCGTCACAGCACCAGCATCAGCACAGCACCAGCATGCACCAGTACACATCACCAGCGCAGTACAGCACCAGTATCAGCACAGCACCAGTATCAGCACAGCACCAGCATCAGTACAGCACCGCATCAGCACATCACCAGTGTCAGTACAGCCTGCGTCAGTACAGCACCAGCATCAGCTACAGCACTGCGTCAGCACATCACCAGTATCGCACAGCACCACGCACCAGCACTCACCAGCACCGTCAGTACAGCACCAGTATCAGCACAGCACCAGCATCAGTACAGCACCAGTATCAGCACAGCACCAGTATCAGTACAGCACCCAGTATCAGCACAGCACCAGTATCAGTACAGCACCAGCATCAGCACAGCACCAGCATCAGGCAAAGCACCAGTGCCAGCACAGCACCAGCATCAGTACAGCCCAGTATCAGCACAGCACCAGTATCAGTACAGCACCAGTATCAGCAGCACCAGCATCAGCAAACACCAGTGTCAGTACAGCACCAGTGTCAGTACATCACCATGTCAGTACAGCACCAGTATCAGTACAGCACCAGCCAGTACAGCACCAGTGCAGCACAGCACCAGCGTCGCCCAGCACCTGCATCAGCAGCTCCAGCATCAGACACAGCCCAGTATCAGTACAGCACCAGCATCAGCACAGCACCAGCATCAGCACAGCCCAGTATCGCACAGCACCAAAGTCAGCACACAGCACCAGCATCAGCACAGCACCAGCATCAGCACAGCACCAGTATCAGCACAGCACCAGCATCAGCACAGCACCAGCATCAGTACAGCACCGCATCAGCACATCACCAGCATCAGCACAGCACCAGCATCAGCAAAGCACCAGCTCAGCACAGCACCAGTATCAGCGCCAGCACCAGCATCAGCACAGCACCAGTATCAGCACAGCACCAGTATCAGCACAGCCCAGCATCAGCACAGCACCAGTATCAGTACAGCACCAGTATCAGGCGCTACAGCACCAGCATCAGCACAGCACCAGCATCAGTACAGCACCAGCATCAGTACAGCACCAGCATCAGCACAGCACCAGCATCAGCACAGCACCAGTATCAGTACAGCACCGCTCAGCACAGCCCAGATCAGTACACAGCACCAGTATCAGTACAGCACCAGTATCAGTACAGCACCAGTATCAGCACAGCACCAGTCAGTAACGCTCAGCACAGCACCAGTATCAGCACGCACCAGCATCAGTACAGCACCAGTATCAGTGCACAGCACCAGTATCAGTACAGCCCAGCATCAGCACAGCACCAGTGTCAGTACAGCACCGTGCATCAGTACAGCACCAGTATCAGCACAGCCCAAGTTCAGCAACCAGCACAGCACCAGCATCACATGCACCAGCATCAGCACAGCACCAGCATCAGCACAGCACCAGCATCAGCACATCACCAGTATCAGCACAGCCCAGCATCACGCACAGCACCAGCGCGTCAGCACAGCACCAGTACTCAGTACAGCCCAGCATCGCACATCACCAGTGTACAGCACCAGTATCAGTACAGCACCAGCCGCGCACCGCACCAGGCATCAGCACAGCACCAGTATCAGTACAGCCCGCATCAGTACACCAGTGTCAGTACAGCACCAGTATCAGCACAGCACCAGCATCAGTACAGCACCAGCATCAGCACACACCAGCATCAGCACACCATCAGTACATCACCGTATCAGCACATCACCAGTATCAGCACAGCACCAGCACCAGCAAGCACCAGCATAGCACCAGTATCAGTACAGCACCAGTATCAGCACAGCACCAGTGTCAGCACAGCACCAGTCAGCACAGCACCGCATCAGCACAGCACCAGCATCAGCACAGCACCAGCACAGCACAGCACCAGTACCAGCACAGCACGTGCATAGCACCAGCATCAGCACAGCACCAGCATCAGCACAGCACCAGGCTATAAGCACCAGCGTCAGTACAGCACCAGCGTCAGCACAGCACCAGCACCAGCACAGCACCAGCATCAGCACAGCACCAGTATCGCAGCGACCAGCATCAGCACAGCAACAGCATCGCACAGCACCAGCATCAGTACAGCACCAGCATCAGTACAGCACCAGCACGCCAGTACAGCACCAGCGTCAGTACAAAGACCAGCACCAGCCCACAGCACCAGCATCAGTACAGCACCAGTACAGCACCAGTATCAGTACAGCACCAGCATCAGTACAGCACCAGCATAGCACCAGTATCAGCACAGCACCAGCATCAGTACAGCACCAGCATCAGCAGCCCGCACCAGTGCGTCAGCACAGCACCAGTATCAGCACAGCACCAGCATCAGCATCGCACCAGCATCAGCACAGCACCAGTACGCATCACCAGCATCATAAAGCACCCCAGCATCAGCACTGCGCACCAGCATCAGCACAGCACCAGTATCAGCACAGCACCAGCATCAGCACAGCACCAGTATCAGCACAGCACCAGCATCGCAGCACAGCACCGCATCAGCACAGCACCAGCATCAGCACAGCACCAGTATCAGCACAGCACCAGCATCAGCACAGCACCAGCATCAGCACAGCACCAGCATCAGTACAGCACCAGTGTCAGCACAGCACCGCATCAGTACAGCACCAGTATCAGCACAGCACCAGCAATCAGCACAGCACCAGTATCAGCACAGCACCAGCATCAGTACAGCACCAGCATCAGTACAGCACCAGCATCAGCACAGCACCAGCATCAGCACAGCACCAGCACGTACAGCACCAGCATCAGTACAGCACCAGCATCAGTACAGCACCAGCATCAGCACAGCACCAGCATCAGCACAGCACCAGCATCAGCACAGCACCAGTATCAGTACAGCACCAGTATCAGTACAGCACCAGCATCAGTACAGCACCAGCATAGCACCAGCATCAGTACAGCACCAGTATCAGCATACGCACCAGTATCAGTACAGCACCAGTGTCATCAGTACAGCACCAGTGTCACGCACCAGCACAGCACCAGTATCAGTACAGCACCAGTATCAGTACAGCACCAGTATCAGCACAGCACCAGTATCAGCACATCCCAGTAACAGTACAGCACCAGCATAGCACCAGCATCAGCACAGCACCAGCATCAGTACATCACCAGCATCAGCACATCACCAGTACCAGTACAGCACCAGCATCAGTACAGCACCAGCATCAGCACAGCACCAGTATCAGTACATCACCAGTACCAGTACAGCACCGCACAGTACACCAGTACCAGCATCAGCAATGCACGCACGCACCAGCATCAGTACAGCACCAGCATCAGCACAGCACCAGCATCAGCACAGCACCAGTATCAGCACAGCACCAGTATCAGTACAGCACCAGCATCAGCACAGCACACCAGCATCAGCACGTAACCAGCACCAGCACAGCATCAATCGTACAGCACCAGCATCAGCACAGTCACCAGTAGCAGCACAGCACCAGCATCAGTACATCACCAGTATCAGTACAGCACCAGTATCAGTGCACCAGCATCAGCACCAGCATCGCACACACCTCAGCACACACCAGCATCAGTACAGCACCAGCATCAGTCACACCAACATCAGCACAGCACCAGTATCAGTACACCGCGTCAGCACAGCACCAGCATCAGCACAGCACCAGCATCAGCACAGCACCAGCATCAGTACAGCACCAGCATCAGTACATCACCAGTATCAGCACACCCAGTGCCAGTACAGCACCAGTATCAGTACAGCACCAGCATCAGACACAGCACCAGTCGCCCAGCACAGTCAGCACCAGTATCAGTACAGCCCAGTATCGCTACAGCACCAGTGTCAGTACAGCACCAGCATCAGTACACACCAGCATCAGTCAGTACAGCACCAGTGTCAGCATAGCCCAGTATCAGTACAGCACCAGTGTCAGCATACAGCACCAGCGTCAGCACAGCCCAGTACCAGTGGCGAGCACCAGTGTCAGTACAGCACCAGTGTCAGTACAGCACCAGTATCAGTACACATCAGCAGTGCGTCAGTGGCTGCGCACCAGCATCAGTACAGCACCAGTGTCAGTACAGCCCAGCATCAGCACAGCACCAGCATCAGCACATCACCAGTGTCAGCACAGCACCAGTGTCAGTACAGCACCAGTATCAGTGCCAGCACCAGTGTTAGTACAGCACCAGTATCAGTGCCAGCACCAGTGTCAGCACAGCACCAGTATCAGTACAGCACCAGTGCCGCAATAGCTCCAGTATCAGTATTAAGCACTGCACGCCGCACATCATCAGTGTCAGTACAGCACCAGTGTCAGTACAGCACCAGCATCAGCATATTGTTAATTGTGCAGCATCAGTATGTGCACCAGTGTCGCACAGCACCAGCATCAGTACAGCACCAGCATCAGTACAGCAATTGCATTGGCACAGTACCAGTATCAGGCACATCACCAGTGTCAGTACAGCACCAGCAAGTCAGCACAGCAACAGCATCAGTACAGCCCAGTATCAGCAGCACCAGCAAGCCGCGGCTGGCACCAGCACCGCACAGCACCAGCATCAGTACAGCACCAGCATTGGTACAGCACCAGAATCAGCAAGGCAGCACCGCATGCGTGTTATCACCAGTGTCAGTACAGCACCAGTGCGTCAGTACAGCACCAGTATCAGTACATCACCAGCAAGCCGCGCACAGCACCAGTGTCAGTACAGCACCAGCATCAGTACAGCACCAGTATCAGTACAGCACCAGTGTCAGTACAGCACCCGGTATCAGGCACAGCACCAGTATCAGTACAGCACCAGTATCAGTACAGCACCAGCATCAGTACATCACCAGTGTCAGTACAGCACGCAGTGCCAGCAGCCAGCACCAGTATCAGTACATCACGCGCCAGCACAGCACCAGTGTCAGTACAGCACCAGCACGCGCATCACCAGTGCCGGGCACAGCACCGGTGCCGCGCAGCACCAGCATCAGTACAGCACCAGTGCCAGCACAGCACCGGTATCAGCACAAGCCCAGCATCAGCAGCACATCACCAGCAGCCGTACAGCACCAAAACAGCAAGGCGCACGCGCCGCGCACAGCACCAGCATCAGTACAGCACCGCATCAGTACAGCACCAGCATCAGCACAGCACCAGTATCAGCACATCACACCAGTATCAGTACAGCACCAGGTCAGTACAGCACCAGTATCAGCACAGCACCAGTGTCAGCAGCGCAGCACCAGCATCAGCGGCACCAGCATCAGCACAGCACTGTGTCAGTACAGCACCAGTATCAGCACAGCACCAGCACAGTACATCACACCAGCATCAGCACAGCACTGCGTCAGTATTAAGCACCAGCATTACCGCGTGCTACCCAGTATTGCGCACCAGTATCAGTACATCACACCAGCATCAGTACATCACCAGTGCCGCACAGCACCAGTATCGCGACAGCACCAGTGTCAGTACAGCACCAGCATCAGTACAGCACCAGTGCCGGGGGCACAGCTCCAGCATCAGTACAGCAGCACCAGTATCAGTACAGCACCAGTATCAGTACATCACCAGTGTCAGTACAGCACCAGTGTCAGCACACACCGTATCAGCACAGCACCAGGCCGCACAGCACCAGTATCAGTATTACACCAATATCAGTACAGCACCAGCATCAGTACACAGCACCAGTGCGTCAGTACAGCACCAGTATCAGCATACAGCACCAGTGAGCCGCGGCACAGCACCAGCAAGCCGCACAGCACCAGTATCAGCATTATCACCAGTATCAGTACAGCACCAGTATCAGTACAGCACCAGTATCAGTACAGCACCAGTGCCGCACACAACCAGCATCAGCACAGCACCAGCATCAGCAATACAACCAGCGTCATCAGCACAGCACCGCATCAGCACAGTACCAGCATCAGCACAGCACCAGCATCAGCACAGCACCAGCATCAGTACACAGCACCAGCATCAGCACATCACCAGCGTCAGCACAGCACCAGCATCAGCACAACACCAGCAACAGCATCACCAGTATCAGCATATAATTGTGCGCATCAGCACAGACACCAGCATCAGCACAGCACCAGCATCAGCGTACATCACCAGCATCAGTTCATCACCAGCATTCAGTGCCAGCACCAGCATCGCACAGCACCGCATCAGTACAGCACCAGCATCAGCACAACACCAGCATCAGTACATCACCAGCACAGTTCATCACCAGTATCAGTACAGCACCAGTATCAGCACAACACCAGTATCAGCACATCACCAGCACGCGTTATCACCAGTATCAGCACAGCACCAGTATCAGCACAGCACCAGTATCAGTACATCACCAGTGCCGCGACATCACCAGAACAGCACAGCACCAGTATCATGCGTACAGCACCAGCATCACACCAGTATCGCATCACCAGTATTCGCACAGCACCAGCATCAGTCCTGGCAACGTATCGCCAGGTTATCACCGGCATCTGCAGTTGAGCACCAGCATCAGTACAGCACCAGTGCCCGCATGAACACCGCATCAGTTCATCACCAGTATCAGTTCATCACCAGCATCAGTACATCGCCAGTACCAGTGCGCACCAGCATCAGCACATCGCCAAAGCCCAGCACAGCACCATATCAGTAGCACCAGCATCAGCACACAGCTTCAGCATCAGCACATCACCAGTATCAGTTCATCACCAGTATCAGTACATCGCCAGTAATTGTGCACATCACCAGTATCGCTATTAACGTAGTACCAGCGGCTGCGCCACCAGTATCAGCACATCACCAGTATCAGTACATCACCAGCACCAGCACATCACCAGCATCAGTACACATCGCCAGTACCACTACAGCACCAGCATCAGCACATCGCCAGCACACCAGCACAGCACCAGTATCAGTATAGCACCAGCATCGCGCCAGCCAGCATCAGCACATCACCAGCATCAGCACATCGCCAGCACCAGCACAGCACCAGCATCAGCACATCGCCATACCTGTGCAGAGCACCAGCATCAGCACAGCACCGCATCAGCACATCACCAGCATCAGTTCATCACCAGCATCAGCACAGCACCAGTGCCGCACAGTTCAGTACGCACATCACCAGTATCAGTTCATCACCAGTATCAGTACAGCTTCAGTATCAGTACAGCACCAGTATCAGCACATCGCCAGCACCAGCACAGCACCAGTGTCAGTTCAACAGTATCAGCACATCACCAGTATCAGTTCCGGTCACCATATCGCGTCAGCACCAGTGTCAGTACAGCACCAGTATCAGTACAGCACCAGTATCAGTACATCACCAGCATCATGCACATCACCAGCATCAGTTCATCACCAGCATCAGCATGTTAATTGGTGCGTCAGTACAGCACCAGCATCAGCACATCGCCAGCACCAGCAATAAGCACCAGCATCAGCACATCATATCGTTCATCACCAGTACGCGGCAACGAAAGTGCGTCAGTACAGCACCAGTATCAGTATAGCACCAGTATCAGTACAGCACCAGTATCAGTACATCACCAGTATCAGTTCATCACCAGTATCAGTACAGCACCAGTGTCAGTACAGCACCAGTATCAGTACATCACCAGTATCAGTTCATCACCAGTATCAGTACATCGCCAGCACCAGTACAGCACCAGTATCAGTTCATCACCAGTATCAGTACATCGCCAGCACCAGTACAGCACCAGTATCAGTACAGCACCAGTATCAGTACATCACCAGTATCAGTACATCACCAGCATCAGTTCATCACCAGTATCAGTACAGCACCAGTGTCGGTACAGCACCAGTATCAGTACATCGCCAGCACCAGTACAGCACCAGTATCAGTACAGCACCAGTATCAGTTCATCACCAGTATCAGTTCATCGCCAGCACCAGTACAGCACCAGTGTCAGTACAGCACCAGTATCAGTAATATCACCAGCATCAGTTCATCACCAGTACCAGTACAGCACCAGTGTCAGTACAGCATATTTTGTTAATCACTTTTGGTCAATACATTGCAGGCTCTGCTCGAACAAAAGAATTTTTGTTAATTTCAATATTTTATTACCATACATTGTGTTGTATTCGTGGGCTTTTAATAAATACAACGAGAAGAGATAATCTTGACTATATGTGCGTTTGGGGGAAAATATATTGTCAAACAGACTCGACCAACAGTATAATAACAGATATCTGCGGGACTGAAGCCTGTGCACTATCTACGGGTAGACTACAGTATATCTTCTTGAGCATAAGTAAAGAAAATAAAACAAAGAAAAATTGTACAAACAAGAGAACATTCTTCCTCAGGTCTGTAACGCCCGGAGTTTTAAACACTCTTTGTCGTTGGAGAGAGTCGTCGTGTTTCAACTTAAGTTTAAAAAAATGACTTCAGGAAGGACACCGTGACAGTACTTGAATGAAGTAATTTTACCGCCACACCACCACAAATGTCAAGTACTTTTTTGTTTTTGTTTTTTATTGGGCATCCCCCCAACATCCTTGTGTAAGGTGAAGTGCAGAAGCGTTTACAGCGTCCAACAGGGAAGCATGCTAAGTTCATGCTTGCCTTATGTCTCACGAGTGAAGGGCGTAGAAGCCTGAAGAGTCAACGGTTTATGTCTAAGCAAGTTATTGGAAGCTCCAACAACTTGTCCCTGAATACGAATTCGCAATTTTCGATTTACACCAGGTACCTACTTTGCTGCTAGGTGAACAGGGACCAAGGGGACTAGGAAGAGTGCCCAAACAACTTCCGCCGGCCCGGGAATCGATCGAACCCGTGACATCTTGCTTGCGAGGCAACAGCGGTACCGCTCCACCAGCGCCTCCCCCCCCCTCGTCAAGTACTGTACTGAGGTGTCTTTCAGGAATATATTTTTTTAAACTCGGGTTGAAACACGATGACCCTCCTCAACGGAAGAGGGTGTTTAAAACTTCGGGCGTAACAAGCTTGTATTGACGACACGACCAAGATAGTTTCCAAAACCCAAATTTCCCTCCAAAATATTATTTGATGAGCGATGCGCTTTGGGGGGGGGGGAGGGGCGGGAAATCCCCACGGAGTCAACAACAGTTCTGAGAAGTCACTGATCACCATACATCCTCCTCCGAGAACACCAAGGTCTTGAGTAACATAAATTCACCTTTCTTTGAGCTCATAAACATCAACGCAAAAGGATGTCGACAGCATAATGGCAGCTGTAATTTCGGCGGGAGAAGGAGCTGGCAGCACGGCGCCGTTATCCCGCCTCGAGCTTTGAAGACCAACACGGGGAGCAAAGGTGAAGTAAGGTGGGCGTGAGGGTGATGGAGGGTGGGCGGGGGCAGCGAGGTCTCTCTCCACGGTCCTCAAGTAGTAAGGTATACGGCCGCCCGTCACAGCTGTCATGCGGAGGTTAATAGTGAAGAATAAGGGGAGAGCGCGCCTCTCTTACACACTCACCCTCGTGCTACACTTTTACTCACTCTTCCGTAGTTTTACACTTGTTGTTCCTGAAGAGTGTACAGGGGGGTCGCATACTGTTAATTTTACAGGGTTGATATTAAAGTGGGCCCGTAAGTGTACAGGTCTGTTAGAGGCAGTACAGTGCAGGTACAACAAACTAAAAAAAATTCGGTATACAAGGAGGCAGTGTGACCAGCACTGCATTATACATCTTTCACTTCCCCCAGCTGTCAAGTTCGGTACTTATTCAGAAGAGACAAGGGGCGGCCGTGTACTAGCAACCCTGAGGACAGAAGGCAAGAGCTGTATCCACTCGACCACTGTAAGGTAAACATTCTCTCTTAATAGCACGAGAGAAACATCTAATCATGCAATAGTATTTAAGAACATTTCCTTCGCCATTTTATTCACAATCATTGAACTGTATAACTGGCAGCGGATGTGTTCTTCAGTCACCAATTACGGGAAATAACTAAACCTACAGTCACAGTGTCTCAGGTGCAGTGGCTGGCGCATTTTATAAGATGTGGCAGCTCTGTTTGTTTACATTACACTGATTACAGTATACTAAAACTCCTGGAATGGCCCTAAAGAACCTCGCAATAGTAGCCAGACTAAGGATGTTAAATAACCATTCCACAGAGTTGCCATATCTCACAAAACGCACCACACACTGTACCAGGTATAAGTGCAAGCGACTGTACATCTGAGTAACCATGACAAGGTGCACAGTTTGTTATCTGACTTGAGGACATGATTCTGTCAACATCATCAGCTGACATGACTACAGGAAGGACACAAGACATGACTGTGAGACTCATTACATGTTCGGAAATTTATTGGGAGACAACAACAACAACAGCAACAACAACAACAACAACAACAATAACAACCATACTATCATCTACAATCAAATCTCAACCACAACCAAAATAATAATTACAATCACAACACTACAACAACGAAAATAACGACAGCCACCAACACCAATACAACCACAACACTACAACAACCAGAACAAAACACTTAAACAACCAAAACAGTAATTAAAATACAACACTGAAACCACAACACCAAAACTATCAAAATAATAACTACAACCAATACTAAAACAACCACAAAACCACAACAGCCAATATAACAACAACCACAATTAAAACAAACACTTTAACAATGAAAAAACGGCTACAACAACACTAAAACAACCAGAACAACAACAACCACAACAACATTCAACAATCACAACACTCAAATCACCAACAACAACCACAACAACCACAACAACCACCACCAACAACCAGCAGGCAGGGACCTTAGTATGGCTGCACCAGATACGGTCATTATTGTGCATCTTGTGACAAGTTTACTGCAAAGAATAAAGTTTTTCTGGAGGCGCTGGAGTGTGTGTGTGTGTGTGTGTGTGTGTGTGTGTGTGTGTGTGTGTGTGTGTGTGTGTGTGTGTGTGTGTGTGTGTTTTTGTTTGTGTGTGTGCTGGAGGTTCTGTGTGTTTATGTATGTTTGTATGTGCAATAGTAGGAGTGGTATAATGACTGTCTATTTGTGTACATGAATGGTATAATGACGTCTACTTTGTGCACAGGAGTGGTATAATGACTGTCTATTTGTGTAGCGGAGTGATATAAAGACTATTTGTGTACATGAATGGTGGTATAATGACTCTATTTGTGACTGTCTAGCTTTGTGTTCAGGAATGGTATAATGACTGTCTATTTGTGGAAGCGGAGTGGTATAATGACTGTCTATTTGTGTACATGATGGTATAACGACTGTCTATTTGTGTACAAGAGTGGTATAGACTGTCTATTTGTGTGAGTGTAATGACTATTTGTGTACATGAATGGTATAATGACTCATTTGTGCACAGGAGTGGTATAATGACTGTCTATTTGTGTTCAGGAATGGTATAATGACTGTCTATTTGTGTACAGGAGTGGTATAATGACTGTCTATTTGTGGAGTGGTATAATGGTATAATGACTGTCTATTTGTGTACAGGAATGGTATAATGACTGTCTATTTGTGTACAGGAGTGGTTTAATGGTATAATGACTGTCTATGACTGGTATAATCTATTTGTGTACAGGAGTGGTATAATGACTCTATATGTGCACAGGAGTGGTATAATGACTCTATATGTGCACAGGAGTGGTGTAATGACTGTCTATTTGTGCACAGGAATGGTATAATGACTGTCTATTTGTGTACAGGAGTGGTATAATGACTCTATATGTGCACAGGAGTGGTGTAATAACTGTCTATTTGTGTACAGGAGTGGTATAATGACTGTCTATATGTGTACAGGAGTGGTATAATGACTGTCTATTTGTGTAGCGGAGTGGTATAATGACTCTATATGTGAACAGGAATGGCACAATGATAGGGACTGTATTATAGAGAAATGAACCATCACTTGAGGTAACTTTCCCTTCAGTTTATTATATGGACTTGACGCTTTAAAATATACAAATAAACATTACCTCTGGTCACTAACCTCGTAAACACGTAACACTACTGTCACCCCTATAATGTTTTCACTGTACGACTTATTTTTTAGCATTTTATTATAACAATTGTATATACTTAAATTATATAAGTGAAGGATTTACTGATTATTAAGTACACACTACCATTCAGTATTCTACTATTTGTATAAACATTTCAGTCTGAATCACCCTGTTTATTACCATACAGTGTTTATCATCATACAGTGTTTATCATCATAAATTGTTTATCATCATATAGTGTTTATCATCATACATATTTGATCTCATACACCTAATCAGAGTGTCGTCAATTGGGTGACTTAAAACAATAAACCTCTTTCAAGTAGCGCTGAGAATGAACTAATCCAACTAATGTTTTTATTGACAGTGAATTTATCTGTTTTATTTTCATGTTTAACGTTGAAAAATTCTCTCGCCAACAGCAGCAGAACTTGGATGTGGGAGGCTTGTGGGTGTGTGAGCTGGAGGTCTTGTGGGTGTGTGAGCTGAAGGTCTTGTGGGTGTGTGAGCTGGAGGTCTTGTGGGTGTGTGAGCTGGAGATCTTGTGAGTGTGTGAGCTGGAGGTCTTGTGGGTGTGTGAGCTGAAGGTCTTGTGGGTGTGTGAGCTGGAGGTCTTGTGGGTGTGTGAGCTGGAGATCTTGGGAGTGTGGAGCTGGAGGTCTCAGGGGTGTGTGTGAGCTGGAGGTCTCAGAGCAGAGCTGGGAAGTCTTGTGGGTGTGAGCTGGAGGTCTTGTGAGTGTGTGAGCTGGAGGTCTGTGAGTGTGTAGAGCTGGTAGGTCTAGACTCTGCCGTGTAGTGTGTGAGCTGGAGATCTTGTGGAGTAAAGAGCTGGAGGTCTTGTGGGTGTGTGAGCTGGAGGTCTCTAGGGAGAGTGTGAGCTGGAAGTCTTGTGTGGGGTGGGGTGAGCTGGAGGTCTTGTGAGTGTGGTAGCTGGGAGGTCTCAGGAGTGTGTGAGCTGGGTGGTCTAGGACCATGTAGTGTAAAGAGACTGGATATCCTCACCAAGTCTCTCTTTGTTCAGCAAGATAAACAGAAACTGTTTTTATGTGTGTGTGTGTGTGTGTGTGTGGTAGGTAGGTGTGTGTGTGTGTGTTCCTAGTCAGTACTGCACCAAAAACTCTCTTGAGTTAGTGAAAGAAACATGAAAAAAATTCTTGTATGATTATCACTTAACCAATTTTCTCTCTGTACACACACACACACACACACACACACACACACAAACACAGACACCATTTCCTACTGTAATAAATTTCTTCCTTTTTTCTCTCCGCCAGTTGCCGTTGTTCAGTAAAAAGTTAATCCTATATAAATATGCAGATGAGAGCCACCCAGACCTTTACAGCCAATCACCACTACACTCTCTTATGAATCCCAAAGATGTTCATATAACCTCGAGTCTGACCTTGACCTTTGAACCTTGACCCAGATTCTCCAAGGTTACTGCGTCAATTTTCCACCGTAACTTAAACTTCTTGAGTACAATAACATACTCAAGAGGAGTAGGTCAGTATATTCCAAGGGTTAAGAAATAGTACTCAAAAGAATATATCATTGTACTCATGCAGGGATTAATTAAGGTAATGAAATTGAGTGTTAGATTGTACTCAGTTGGTTGGTTTTGTACTCTAAGGGTTAGAATAGTACTCAGAGGGTTAATAAGACGCGGGAATATAACCCGGAACAGCGTACCTCATTTATAGTATAAATCAAGTTTGTGTTGTGATATATGGTGTTGTACCTTTCATCATCATCATCAAAGGGTTAAATCATCATTATCAAAGGGTTAAATTATCGTCGTCAAAGGGTTAAATCATCGTCGTCAAAGGGTTAAATCATCGTTATCAAAGGGTTAAGTCATCGTCCTCAAAACGCTAAATCATCTTCGCCAAAGGGATAAATCATCATCAAAGGGTTAAATCATCATCAAAGGGTTAAATCATCGTCGTCAAAGGGTTAAATCATCGTCATCAAAGGGTTAAATCATCGTCGCCAAAGGGCTAAATCATCGTCATAAAAGAGTTAAGTGAGTCTACAGGAACGTATAGGAACTTTTGAGAATCCATCTTGGTGTCGTATCTTAAGTGAGTCAATACCAAGGCTTCTCACTCTCCAAATAAGTCAGAAAAAACGTAAGACTCTTTCAGAAACCAATTTTGTGCCGTACGTTATGTTATCCAGTTAACTAAGTAGAATGGAGAAAATTTAAGTTACCAGCCTTTCAGAATTCATCTCTGTGTCGTAACTTATATGAGCTAATAAAAAAAATACCTTCTCATTTCTCCAGTTAATTGAAAAATGTCACGTAGGAACCTTTGAGAATCTATCTTTGGGTCGTGGGTCAAGTGGGTCATTAAAATGCATTCTCACATCTCCAGTTAGTGAATAATGTCATGTAGGAACCCTGAAGTGTCTGTTCCACAGGAGTAAATATAATGAACAGTGAGGAAACAATATTGGTGTTGAAGGGCAAGTGACCATTGTTCCGACCAACAGGTGAGAGGGGGGGAGGGTCGGTGATGGTGTGTGTGTGTGTGTGTGTGTGTGTGTGTGTGTGTGTGACTGCCAAAGAAGCTACTTTACAGTCACCTAACGAATAGTAAACATAACGCTGGTGGGCAACTGAAAAGGTATAAGGATAGTCTTAAGTGCCAAATTGACCCCCTCACCTGGGAGACGATTACTCCACACCGTAATGCTTGGAGGAGAACCACACAAGAAGGTGTCAATACTTTCGAGTTAGCCCGACTGCAAACCGAAGCAAAGAAGCGCCAACGCCAGAAAGGCGCTGCCGCCGCCCCTCCTTCGCTAGATGTAGCCCTCCACACGTTAGTCACCTCAGAACTCACCAACCTAGGTGACATTTTTAATAACTCATATCACTGTATCTTAGCTGGATGATCATCATACTCGATACCGAGTGACAGCAAAGTAGTAGTAGTAGTAAGAAGAATTCAAAACGTTGATCAAGGCAGCTTCACTCCTCTAGTGTTCACAACCTCTGGTGGGATGGGCCCAAGTGCAAGATGTTTCTATGCCAGACTCGCGGAGTTGATCTCCGAACAGAAGCAGCAGCCCAGAAGTTATGTTACAGCCTGGATGAGATGTCGACTGTCCTTCTCTCTCCTTCGGTCAGCTTTGCTCTGCCTCAGGGGAACGAGAGCTTCTGCCCCTACTCCGACAACTGCTGCAGATATTGACTATGAGGCTACAGTCACTGAATGCCGCATAGATCTGCGGCTCAACTAGTTTAACACAGATAGGATAGCTTCTTATGTATTAGGATATTTAATATTAAGGTAAATAAATGGTGGCGAAGGTGTGGCTATTGGGGGGGGCTGGAGGCCACGATTAAAAAAAAAAAATAGTAGTAGTAGTAGTAGTAGTAGTACTAGTAATAGCCCAGAACGGTGAAGTAAACAAGATTCGTAGGTCCATTACGACAGAACGACAGCTCTGCCAAAATGATAAGCTGCAGCAACTTTTGCTGCAGGTACCAGAAAATTTGATAAAAAAGAAGCTATAGCGCAGGAGGTGGGCGCCTCGAACTGGTTAACTACTTTACCAATAAGGGCAAATGGTTTCAGCCTCAATAAACAAGAATTTACAGATGCCATTGCTCTAAGGTACGGTCGGCCAGTAGAAGGTTTGCCCTCCCAATGCGTGTGTGGCTCTTCCTATGACGGCGATCACGCCATGGTGTGCAAGAAAGGGGGCTTGATATGCATGAGGCATGACGAAGTAAGGGACCTCACAGCAAATATGTTGAAGGAAATCTGCCGGGATGTCATGGTAGAACCGACCCTCCTTCCTTTGGATGGTGAGATCTTCCAACATAGGACTTCAAACACATCTAACGAAGCCCGTGTTGACGTCAGTGCTCGAGGATTCTGGACGCGGGGACAGCGAGCTTTCTTCGACATCAGGATTTTTGATATCATGGACGCATGTCACCGTAACCTAGCTCTCGATGCTGCACACAGGAGGAACGAGAACGACAAGATAAGGGCATACGGGGAGAGAATTCAAAACGTTGATCAAGGCAGCTTCACTCCTCTAGTCTTCACAACCTCTGGTGGGATGGGACCAAGTGCAAGATGTTTCTACGCCAGACTCGCGGAGGTGATCTCCGAACAGAAGCAGCAGCCCAGAAGTTATGTTACAGCCTGGATGAGATGTCGACTGTCTTTCTCTCTCCTTCGGTCGGCTTTGCTCTGTCTCAGGGGAACGAGAGCATCTGCGCCAATGCCAACAACTGCTGCTGATATTGACTATGAGGCTACAGTCACTGAATGCTGCATAGATCTGCGGCTCAGCTAATTCAACACAGATAGGATATCTACTTATGTATTAGGATATTTAATATTAAGGTAACAAAATGGCGGCGAAGGTGTGGCTATTGGGGGAGGCTGGAGGCCACGTTAAAAAAAAAAAGTAGTAGTAGTAGTAGTGTGTGTGTGTGTTTTTAAAGAAAGAGGTGAACCCATATGATAATCAAAGTGGGTCACACACACACACACACACACACACACACACACACACACACACACACACACACACACACACACACACACACACACACACAACTCACCTGTCAGTTTCAAACAACAATAAATTTTCAACAACAAAACAGGAGACGCTGGGTAAAGGATGGTTGGAGAGAAGGGTGGAGGGTTGGGTAGGGAGAGGGGGGAGTAGGGAGAGTAGGGAGATGAGGGGAGTAGGGAGGGGAGAGCAAGAAGAAGGGGAGAGAAGGGAGTGGAGGAGGGTGAAGTGGGTGGTATAGGGGAGGAAGAAGAGAGGAGGTGGAGAGGGAGGGGGAGAGGGCTAGGGAGAGTTAGGAGGATAGAAGGGGAGAGGAAGAGGATGATGAATCATCCCTCGTATGTAAATCATCCTCGTAGTGATTCCCCGAGCCCCTGAGAATTTAACCTCAGCGCTTTATAAATGGCAGCCAGACACCGCCAGCCCTGAGCCCTGAGTTGTTATTGTCAACCCCACTCCCTTTCCTCCCTGATCACTTTTCCTTCCTCCTGATCACTTGCCCTTCCTCCCTTGATCACTTGCCCTTCCTCCCTTGATCACTTCTCTCCTGATCACTTCCTCCTTTATATCCCACTTCTCCATATACCTTCCCTCCATCTCCTGCCCCCCTCACACATTTCCCCTCCCCCACAACCACTTCCCCCACACCGCCCCTTAAAGTTACTTCAAGATGCCTGCCAGTAGAGATAGTCCAGCCTCGCCTCGCCTCAGTCTGCAGGTCCACGAAGCGGCCTTACGTAATATCTGGACGGTGATGAGATGACTGAACTCGTCTGAGATCTTGTTGTCTCCACCAGGTTCAGTTAAAGCGCAGGGACAGACGGATGAACGGACAGACGGGTAGGTGGATGGACAGATAGACACACAGAAGTACAACACCGATTCCTGTATGTCACTCTACCAGGAGGGCGGGGAATAACAAGGCTATTTATCAGCATCCCGCTGTACTGGGGCCTTGTAAAACACAGTTATGACAGCAGCAGGAGTTAATGATAGACTTGAAATACTTGAAAAATATAATAAATAAGCCAGTGAGGTGAGGCGTCATCCATACAGGCCTAGGTTGTCAACACACACTGGTGATACTATGGTGTGTGTGTGTGTGTGTGTGTGTGTGTGTGTGTGTGTGTGTGTGTGTGTGTGAAGAATCATTACACTAATTAATACACAGGTTCTCTCTATGGACATTTTAAGAAAGATATCGAAATTTCAAGATGGCCGCCAGACATAAACAAAATCAACCCGATCGTTAAGTTTCACACATAAGACGATTCAACTTAGGATCCACCTGACACTAATGACATCCAATCCTTTATCTACCCCTTACACAACACCTGTCCTTATCACTATTATTATTATCACCTTTTTTATTAATGATGTACCCATTAAGTCTACAGGATGGATATTATGTAACTGTTGGTATACCACCAGTGGGGACTCTACCATATGTGCCTCGACTAGCGCATCACAAAGTTAATAAATAAATAAATAAAAGAATATAAGAGAGAAATGTATGTTCTTCACAGTGTACAAGATTTGAAGCTCTCTTAAGACTGTCAACAAGAGAGAGTGACCCCCTTCCTCCCCACCCCCTCCCCCCCAGCCGCGCCTCCGTCTTCTCCGGCCTCGGGTGGTCCTGGAGCAGTGTCCGGTGTCTCCTAATTTTATGCGGGAGGCTCCGGGTGTAGTTGTCCATGTTTTGACACCACTCTGAGAAGGACTTGACCTGGTTTAGCTGAGTCGCTGTATCCCAGGTTGTCCCAGCTGTGTGTGTGTAATTAATAAATAATAATAATTAATTAACGGCTTATTGAAAGAGCTTGGCAGCCAGGAAGGCTAGTATATACAGTTACATATTTGGGTGAATGGGTTACGAATTACAAATAATATACAAGTGACATAAGTGACACAAATAAGACATATAATAACTTAGATGGGGATCAGCTCAAACTACAGTTCATTTCAACATAGTGACAGTGTAGGGAGCAGTGTTTACTGGGAGTGAATACACTGATTTATTACATGTTATTGATAATTTTTGCAATGGTTGGGACTGGGCTGTTCTTATAGCGATCAGTTCGTGCACGTATGGGCTGGATGCGGTTGTGGTGTCGAACAGCAATTCTCGGACAGGGGATCTCAGGTGGTAGTAGGGGCCGGTGTCGGGGATGGCGTAGAAGCTTCTTACCAAATTTGCAGATGAGGCCGTGGTGATGGTCAGTGAGAGTCGAAAGGGTCAGTGTGTTGAGCGCTTCTTGATATGTGGAGTAGGAAGGGGAGAGAATAATCTTGCATGCCCTCTTTTGCACTTTTTCTAGGTGTTTACATTGTGTGGCATTTAGGGAGGAAGACCAGGTAGGGGAGGCATAGGTGAGCTTGGGAAGTATGAATGTTGTGTAAACACTGAGGAGCTCGGGTGCAGGAACTCCGAAGGACTTGAGTCAGCGGAGGAGGTGGAGACGGAACTGGAGGATTTGATAACTTCACTGACGTGTGGTTTCCAATTTAGTTTGTTGTCTATGGTGACGCCGAGGAGCTTCGTGGAATCTACAACCTGGAGTGTGTTCGGACCTAGGGTAATGGAAGGAGGTGGGACAATGTCGGAGGAGAGTGTGTGTGTGTGTGTGTGTGTGTGTGTGTGTGTGTGTGTGTTTTAGTCTTTTTCTTAGTTAGTTTATTCAATTATTATTATTATTTTTTTGGTGGTGTAGAAGAGAAAAATAAAACACACACACACACACACACACACACACACCAAAACCGTAGTCATGCACATCAATACTGCCACAACTCCAGTGCAAGCTCCAGCAGTCACAGTGGATGCCCATCCTCTAAAGTTAGTGCAGTCTGGCAAACTCCTGGGTGTTCCCATAGACCACATACTGGACTGGAAAGCCCATGTAAACAACACAATCAAGGCAGCCCCATACCGGCTCTACATGCTACGATGACTTAGGTCACTTGGGGCACCCACACCAGAGCTGAGGACCATCTACAACGCCTTTATTCTCCCCAAATTAACGTATGCGTCACCAGCCTGGTCGTCTTCTCTCAACTCTACCCAACAACGTCAGCTAGAGAAGGTACAGAAGAGAGCCTGCAGAATCATGCTCGGCGCAGACTACTCCGGCTACAACAACGCTCTCTCCACCCTGGAAATGCCATCCCTTAGTGACCTCCACCACCAAGCACTAGCAAGGTTTGCAGTGGACTACTGCACCATCCTCGTCATCGCCACCTACTGACACCGGTAGTCCCCCGCCCACCTCCCGCAGTCTGCCACTGCAACAAAATTCAGCACATAAAAGCCCGCACCGATAGATATATTCGTAAGAACAGCACCTGCCCATCTATTGTTAAAATAATAAACAATTCCTGATTTATGTACTATACAGCCCTGTAAATGTATTGAACGCATATCATTATGTTTAAATCACATGTAAGTTTGTATATTTTCAGCCACCGGCTGCAACTATTAATAAACCGTTTATTATTATTATTATCACACACACACACACACACACACACACACACACACACACACACACACACACACACAAGGGCTCTCGGTATACACAACAAGTCAGCAAGTTTTCCATAAATATTCTCCAAAGATTGATTGAGGTCTCACAGCCAGGCGCCTTCCTGCTCCATTGTCTTCTCCTTTCCCTCCTCCTTCCCTTCCTTCCTGTTCCTCTCTCCTCTCCCTATCCCTTCTTCCTCTACTCTGATGCTGTTGTCCACTTTTTGTTTATCTGTTAACTGCCTATCCATACGACTATCCTTCAACAACCTATTCTCCATCCACCCACCAAGTCATCCAGCTAGCCATTGAATCATCACCCATCCACTTAATCATCCAACTATCCATCTTATGTTATACAGTCATCCATTCTTCAGCCAACTTTGCATCTCTCGTTTCATTTATTCATTAAGCTTATCCACATAGCCTTCCCCAGTCACTATCTATTAAGTAAATTAAGGTTGGGTTAAGTTGAAAGTGAAGTTAGGTTAGGTTAAGTTGGGTTATGATAGGTTAGGTTAGGTTAGGTTGGCTTAGGTTGGGTTATGATGGGTTAGGTTAGGTTGGCTTAGAGTTGGGTTATGATAGGTTAAAATTGGGTTAGCTTGGGTTGGGTTATGATGGGTTGGGTTAAAGGTTGGCTTAGGTTAGGTTGGGTTAGAGTTGGGTTATGATAGGTTAGGTTAGGCTGGGTTGGTCAGCCATTATTTCAGTAATACCAGCCGGACTATACATCATCCCGTTTGATCAAGTGAAGAACAAAGTGAACAAACTGTAGTGTTCAGGCACGCTTGTTGGTTCATTACTGTAACATTCACACAGGTGATATCTGACTGACGTGTAACCTGCTGGAATGTTAATTACCAGCGAGGTGTGTGGAGGTGTAGGGGAGGAGGAGGGTGAGTGGGGAGGGGGAAGAATGGGTGAGATGCAGGGGAGGGAGGGAAGGGAAGGTGGAGAGAATACTTGCTATGCAAATAAAGGAGAAAATGCAAAATATACAGAATATATATAATATGTGCATGTGTGTCAGGAGAGTGCTTTGTGTGTGTATATATATATATATATATATATATATATATATATATATATATATATATATATATATATATATATATATATATTATATATATATATATATATATATATATATATATATATATATATATATATATATATGTGTGTGTGTGTGTGTGTGTGTGTGTGTGTGGTGTGAGCTGTGTGTAGCAAGTATGTACAATCTGCTTACTTAGCCTCCGCACTAGATGTAGCCCTCCACACGATAGTCACCTCAGAACTCACCAACCTAGGTGACATCCTTAGTAACTCATATCATTGTTTCACAGCTGGATGATCGTCATACTCGATTCTGAGTGACAAGAAAGTAGTAGTAGTAGTAGTAGCTCACAGCAACCTTCACAGACCACATAATAGCCCAGAAAGGCAACAGGGGAGGTGGATACCAGTGAAGTAAACAAGATTCGTAGGTCCATTACGACAGAACGACAGCTCTGCCAAAATGATAAGTTGCAGCAACTGTTGCTGCAGGTACCAGAAAATTTGAAAAAAAAAGTAACTATAGCGCAGGAGGTGGGCGTCTTGAACTGGTTAACTACGTTGCCGATAAGAGCAAATGGTTTCAGTCTCAATAAACAAGAATTTACAGATGCCATTGCTCTAAGGCATGGTAGGCCAGTGAAAGGTTTGCCCTCCCAATGCGTGTGTGGCTCTTCCTATGACGCCGATCACGCCATGGTGTGCAAGAAAGGGGGCTTCATATGCATGAGGCATGACGAAGTAAGGGACCTCACAGCAAATAAGTTGAAGGAAATCTCCCGGGATGTCATGGTAGAACAGACCCTCCTTCCTTTGGATGGTGAGATCTTCCAACATAGGACTTCAAACACATCTAACGAAGCCGTGTTGAAGTCAGTTCTCGAGGATTCTGGACGCGGGGACAGCGAGCTTTCTTCGACATCAGGATTTTTTATCCCAGGGCTGCATGTCACCGTTACCTAGCTCTCGATGCTGCACACAGGAGGAACGAGAACGACAAGATAAGGGCACACGGGGAGAGAATTCAAAACGTTGATCAAGGCAGCTTCACTCCTCTAGTGTTCACAACCTCTGGTGGGATGGGACCAAGTGCAAGATGTTTCTACGCCAGACTTGCGGAGGTGATATCCGAACAGAAGCAGCAGCCCAGAAGTTATGTTACAGCCTGGATGAGATGTCGACTGTCTTTCTCTCTCCTTCGGTCAGCTTTGCTCTGCCTCAGGGGAACGAGAGCTTCTGTCCCAATGCCGACAACTGCTGCTGATATTGACTATGAGGCTACAGTCACTGAATGCCGCATAGATCTGCGGCTCAACTAACTCAACACAGATAGGATAGCTACTTATGTATTAGGATATTTAATATTAAGGTAACAAAATGGCGGCGAAGGTGTGGCTATTGGGGGAGGCTGGAGGCCACGTTAAAAAAAAAAGTAATAGTAGTAGTAGTAGTAGTAGTAGTAGTAGTAGTGTGTGTGTGTGTGTGTGTGTGTGTGTAAGTAGGTGTAGTCAACGCTTAGGCCCATAAACGGGAGAGATAAAACGAGTTGTAGAAAAGTTCGGCTGACTATGATAAGTCGTCTACCACTACCACCACACACACCACTACTACCACACCACTACCACCACCACCACCACCACCACCAATTACCACCACCACCACCACCGTCATCCATATAAACCATCACTCCATACTAAAACACACTCCAGTATAGTCTATACATGACACTCTCTCCTTTATCACCCTTATCCCTCGTCTTCCTTTTATTACAATACTCTTTCTCTCTTTCTTTATCATCATTATCCTTCTCTTTTTCCTTCTATACTCTTCCCATTTGTATTTTAGTAGTTTATATGAATTATATATATTTTATTCCCAGGACATAGAAGAAACAAAATAATCTATCTTATTTTTATTCGTAGTTAAGATGTCTGTCTGTTGATCCACACCTGTATGGTCACTTAATTAGTAGTATACCTGTTGCCATCGTCTGTCTGCCTGTCTCTTTGCTGTCTTATTCCCGTCTATTTTGAACATATTCTGTCTCTTCCTCACTTAGCATCTGTCTTATTGTGGTTAGTGTCTGTCTGTCTGTCTGTCTGTCTGTCTGTCTGTCTGTCTGTCAGTCTGCCTGTCTGTCTTGTTCCTGTCATCTGTGGAGGTTACCAATAGCCTGATGGAATTCTCATTGGTAATTATATCGCATAGGGTAAAATTTGCTCGATTAGGTTAGGTTAGGTTAGATTAGTTAGGTCAGGTTAGGTTTGGTTGGGTTTGGTTAGGTTAGGTTAGGTTAGGTTAGGTTTGGTCAGGTTAGGTTATGTTATGTTTGCATGAACTTTTAATTTATTTGTATCTTTATGATGTACAAGAGCGTTTATGGCCATTCACAAATTTCCCCCAAAAGATAAATATATAAGAGATGTCACACACACACACACACACACACACACACACACACACACACACACACACACACACACACACACACACACACACGGGAAAAATACACACACAATATTCCTGAAGTTAAACAAAGAACATTTCAAATATCGGTTTTCCATATTCCACGAAGCACAAATCCCTCCTGGTTTACTTTACCAATCAGGAGATCGTTGTCTAGGCCTTGGTATCTGAGGCGTTTTCTCTTTTTTCCCTGAACTATGCCTGTCATGTTTCCCTCTGGGTTTTTTCCTCTTTAAAGATGTAGTAAACCCAGTTCCTGTGGGTGCAGTTCGTCCCACCACCTTCGATCCCCAGTAGGACCGGACTTTCCCCCAGAAGGATCGACCCCCAACAGGACCCACCCCCAGCAGGACCTTCCCCCAACAGGACCCATCCCCAGGAGGACCGACTCGGGGCGCCCTTCAGAACAGGAGACAAGCTACACCTGCAGTAGTAAGATGGCACCAGATTTATTAAGACATCACACCTGCCTCGTTATCTCTACAGGTAACAACTTATAACACCTGCGGTTAATAACACTCTAGGTGGTGTTGTAGGTATAACAGGTTGTGGGTTAAAGTGTATTGTATTTTGTTATAATATAGTCGATCCTTCTCTCTCTCTTACTGTCATAAACACACACCTATACACACACACAAAACACAAACACAAAGTATACAATGAAAACACACACACACATATATCACACTCACACATGCATACATACA